>NW_026948502.1:213935-317732 GCF_035770615.1 Melospiza melodia melodia | reverse complement strand
TTCCACATTTTCCATAGAATTTTCCAGATTTTCTTCGGGATTTTGGGGGGTTTCCGTCGAATTTTCCGGATTTTCTGTGGAATTTTCAGGATTTTCTGTGGAATTTTCCGGATTTTCCGTGGAATTTTCCTCAGGATTTTGGGGATTTTCTGTGGAGTTTTCCGGATTTTCTTTGGGATTTTTTGGGGTTTTCGTGGAATTTTCAGGATTTTCTGTGGAATTTTCAGGATTTTCTTCGGGATTTTGGGGATTTTTTGTGGAATTTTCAGGATTTGGATGTTTTTCTGTGGGATTTTCAGGATTTTGGGGATTTTCCTCAGGATTTTGGGGATTTTCTTCAGGATTTTCCTCTGCTGCTCCTTCCTCGTGCTCCTCCTTTTCCTCGGGATCGTCCGTGAAGGGATTTTCCCCCTGGAAAAAAAGGGAAAAAATTCTCAAAAAATCACAAAATTTCCCATTTTGAGCCTCCCTTTAAGGAATTTTCACCCTGCACTGTCCCAAATCCAGAAAAAAAATGAGAATATTCCCAAAAAAACACCCACAAAACTGCAAAATATTCCCCAAAAAAACCCAAAATCCCTAAAAATTTCTAAAAAAATCCCCCAAAATTGCCCCAAACCCCTCAGAATTCCCAAAAATTCCCAAAAAATTCCCCCAAACCCCAAAAATCTCCTGAAAATTCCCAAAAACACCCCAAAATTCCTTCAAAAATCCAAAATACTCCCTGAAAACACCAAGTCCCCCCCAAATCCCTCAAAAATTCCCAAAAAATTTCCCCAAACCCCTCAGAATTCCCAAAAATTCCCAAAAAAATCCCCAAAACCCCAAAAATCCCCCAAAATCTTCTGAAAATTCCTAAAAAACACCCCAAAAATCCCTTCAAAAATCCAAAATATTCCCCAGAAACTCCCAAAAAATTGCCCAAAAAAACCCCCAAAATCTCCCCCAAACCCCTCAGAATTCCCAAAAAATTCCCAAAATTCCCCCCAAAAATTCCCGAAAGCCTCTCAAAAATTCAAAATATTCCCAAAAAACCACCCCAAAATTGCCAAAAAATTCCCTCCAAACCCCTAAAAATTCCCAAAAAAATCCCCCAAAATTGTCCCAAACCCCTCAGAATTCCCAAAAATTCCCAAAAAATTCCCAAAATTCCCCAAAATTCCCGACTTGCCCACCTTGAGGAAGCTCTGCAGTTTGCTGCTGATGAGTTTGTTGTTGAGGATGCTCCGCGCCACCGCCAGCGACGCTCGCTTGGATTGCTCCAGCATGGCCTGGAAATTTGGGAATTTTCATGGAATTCTGGGAATTCTGGGAATTCCAGAGAATTCTGGGGGTTTGGGGCACAAATCCAGGGAAATTCCCAAAAAAATCCCCGGGAAAAAGGGGCTGGGGGTGGAAAATCGGGGAATTTTCCAAGGGATTTTCCTGGGAATTTCCGGGGATTTTTCAGAGAATTCCGGGAATTCCAGGGGTGTTCCCAGGGTTGGGGCACAAATTAAGGGAAATTCCCAAAAAAATTCCGGGAATAAAGGGGCTGGATGGATCCCAGTGGGAAATCCCACATTTCAGGTGGATCCCAGTACAAATTCCCACATTTCAGGTGGATCCCAGTACAAATTCCCACATTTCAGGTGGATCCCAGTACAAATTCCCACATTTCTGGGTGGATCCCAGTATGAATTCCCACATTTCAGGTGGATCCCAGTGTAATTCCCACATTTCAGGTGGATCCCAGTACAAATTCCCACATTTCAGGTGGATCCCAGTACAAATTCCCACATTTCAGGTGGATCCCAGTATAAATTCCCACATTTCATGATGGATCCCAGTATAAATTCCCACATTTCAGGTGGATCCCAGTATAAATTCCCACATTTCATGATGGATCCCAGTACAAATTCCCACATTTCAGGTGGATCCCAGTATAAATTCCCACATTTCCGGATGGATCCCAGTATAAATTCCCACATTTCAGGTGGATCCCAGTACAAATTCCCACATTTCAGGTGGATCCCAGTATAAATTCCCACATTTCAGGTGGATCCCCTCAGGAATTCCCACATTTCAGGTGGATCCCAGTGGATCCCAGTACAAATTCCCACATTTCAGGTGGATCCCAGTATAAATTCCCACATTTCAGGTGGATCCCAGTACAAATTCCCACATTTCTGGGTGGATCCCAGTATAAATTCCCACATTTCAGAGTGGATCCCAGTATAAATTCCCACATTTCAGGTGGATCCCAGTATAAATTCCCACATTTCATGATGGATCCCAGTACAAATTCCCACATTTCAGGTGGATCCCAGTACAAATTCCCACATTTCAGGTGGATCCCAGTATAAATTCCCACATTTCAGATGGATCCCCTCAGGAATTCCCACATTTCAGGTGGATCCCAGTGGATCCCAGTACAAATTCCCACATTTCAGGTGGATCCCAGTACAAATTCCCACATTTCAGGTGGATCCCAGTATAAATTCCCACATTTCAGATGGATCCCCTCAGGAATTCCCACATTTCAGGTGGATCCCAGTGGATCCCAGTACAAATTCCCACATTTCAGGTGGATCCCAGTATAAATTCCCACATTTCAGGTGGATCCCAGTATAAATTCCCACATTTCTGGGTGGATCCCAGTACAAATTCCCACATTTCAGGTGGATCCCAGTATAAATTCCCACATTTCAGAGTGGATCCCAGTATAAATTCCCACATTTCAGAGTGGATCCCAGTACAAATTCCCACATTTCAGGTGGATCCCAGTATAAATTCCCACATTTCAGGTGGATCCCAGTATAAATTCCCACATTTCAGGTGGATCCCAGTATAAATTCCCACATTTCTGGGTGGATCCCAGTATAAATTCCCACATTTCAGAGTGGATCCCAGTATAAATTCCCACATTTCCGGATGGATCCCAGTATAAATTCCCACATTTCAGAGTGGATCCCAGTACAAATTCCCACATTTCAGGTGGATCCCAGTATAAATTCCCACATTTCATGATGGATCCCAGTACAAATTCCCACATTTCAGGGTGGATCCCAGTACAAATTCCCACATTTCAGGTGGATCCCAGTATAAATTCCCACATTTCTGGGTGGATCCCAGTACAAATTCCCACATTTCAGGTGGATCCCAGTACAAATTCCCACATTTCAGGTGGATCCCAGTATAAATTCCCACATTTCATGATGGATCCCAGTACAAATTCCCACATTTCAGTTGGATCCCAGTATAAATTCCCACATTTCAGGTGGATCCCAGTACAAATTCCCACATTTCAGGTGGATCCCAGTATAAATTCCCACATTTCAGGTGGATCCCAGTACAAATTCCCACATTTCAGGTGGATCCCAGTACAAATTCCCACATTTCAGGTGGATCCCAGTATAAATTCCCACATTTCAGGTGGATCCCAGTATAAATTCCCACATTTCAGGTGGATCCCAGTACAAATTCCCACATTTCAGGTGGATCCCAGTACAAATTCCCACATTTCAGGTGGATCCCAGTACAAATTCCCACATTTCAGGTGGATCCCAGTATAAATTCCCACATTTCAGGGTGGATCCCAGTACAAATTCCCACATTTCAGGTGGATCCCAGTATAAATTCCCACATTTCAGGATGGATCCCCTCAGGAATTCCCACATTTCAGGTGGATCCCTGTATAAATTCCCACATTTCAGGTGGATCCCAGTGGATCCCAGTATAAATTCCCACATTTCAGGTGGATCCCAGTGTAATTCCCACATTTCAGGGTGGATCCCAGTATAAATCCCCAGGGTTTTGATGGATCCCAGTATAAATTCCCAGGATTTTTGTGGCTCCCAGTGGATCCCAGGCTCACCCTGCGGTTGTGGCCGTGCTCGGGGGATCTCAGGTGCCTCTGGATGGATCCCAGTGGATCTCAGTGCACATTCCCAGGGTTTTATGGATCCCAGTGGGAATTCCCTGGGTTTTTATGGATCCCAGTGTGCATTCCCAGGATTTTTATGGATCCCAGGGATCCATTTCAGGCTCACCCTGCGGTTGTGGCCGTGCTCGGGGACCTCAGGTGCCTCTGGATGGATCCCCAGTGGATCTCAGTGCACATTCCCAGGGTTTTTATGGATCCCACTGTACATTCCCAGGGCTTTTATGGATCCCAGTATAAATTCCCAGGATTTTTGTGGATCCCAGGCTCACCCTGCGGTTGTGGCCGTGCTCGGGGGACCTCAGGTGCCTCTGGATGGATCCCCAGTGGATCCCAGTGCACATTCCCAGGGTTTTATGGATCCCAGTATAAATTCCCAGGATTTTTGTGGGTCCCAGTGGATCCCAGGCTCACCCTGCGGTTGTGGCCGTGCTCGGGGGACCTCAGGTGTCTCTGGATGGATCCCAGTGGATCCCAGTGGGAATCCCCAGGGATTTTATGGATCCCAGTCTAACTCCCAGTATAAATCCCCAGGATTTTGATGGATCCCAGTGTAAATTCCCAGGATTTTTATGGATCCCCAGTGGGAATCCCCAGGGTTTTATGGATCCCAGTGTGCATTCCCAGGATTTTTATGGATCCCAGGGATCCATTTCAGGCTCACCCTGCGGTTGTGGCCGTGCTCAGGGCACCTCAGGTGTCTCTGGATGGATCCCAGTGGATCCCAGTGCACATTCCCAGGGTTTTATGGATCCCAGTGGGAATCCCCAGGGTTTTTATGGATCCCACTGTACATTCCAGGTTTTTATGGATCCCAGTATAAATTCCCAGGATTTTTGTGGATCCCAGGCTCACCCTGCGGTTGTGGCCGTGCTCGGGGGACCTCAGGTGCCTCTGGATGGATCCCCAGTGCATGGGGATCAGGAGGTCGCAGGCAGAGCAGTGCGCGGCCTCCACCTTGCGCACAAAGTGCTCCAGGCCCAGGTCTGGGAAAGAGAAAATGGGATCAGGAATTGGGATCAGGGATCTGGGAATGGGATCAGGGAATGGGATTTGGGATCCCCAGTGCTCCAGGCCCAGGTCTGGGAAAGAGAAAATGGGATCAGGAATTGGGATCTGGGATCAGGGAATGGGATCAGATAAACCCCCCAAGGGATCCCCAGTGCTCCAGGCCCAGGTCTGGGAAAGAGAAAATGGGATCAGGAATTGGGATCAGGAATTGGGATCAGAAATTGGGATCAGGAATTGGGATCAGGGATCTGGGAATGAGATCAGGGGATGGGATCTGGGATCCCCAGTGCTCCAGGCCCAGATCTGGGGAACAGAAAATGGGATCAGAAATTGGGATCAGGGATCTGGGAATGGGATCTGGGATCCCCAGTGCTCCAGGCCCAGGTGTGGGAAAGAGAAAATGGGATCAGGAATTGGGATCAGGGATCTGGGAATGGGATCATAGAATGGGATCTGGGATCTCCAGTGCTCCAGGCCCAGGTCTGAGAAAAAAGGGATCAAAAAATGGGATCAGAATTGGGATCAGGGATCTGGGAATGGGATCTGGGATCCCCAGTGCTCCAGGCCCAGGTCTGGGAAAGAGAAAATGGGATCAGGAATTGGGATCAGGAATTGAGATCAGGGATCTGGGAATGGGATCTGGGATCCCCAGTGCTCCAGGCCCAGGTTTGGGAAACAGAAAATGGGATCAGAAATTGGGATCAGGGATCTGGGAATGGGATTTGGGATCCCCAGTGCTCCAGGCCATATGTGGGAAAAAAGGCATCAAAAAATGGGATCAGAAATTGGGATCAGGGAATGGGATCAGGGAATGGGATTTGGGATCCCCAGGGGTCCAGGCCCAGATCTGGGAAAAGGGAGCAGAAAATGGGATCAGAAATTGGGATCAGGGATCTCGGAATGGGATCAGGGAATGGGATCAGGGATTGGGATCTGGGATCCCCAGGGCTCCAGGCCCAGATCTGGGAAACAGAAAATGGGATCAAAAGGGATCAGGGAATGGGATTTGGGATCCCCAGAGCTCCAGGCCCAGATCTGGGGAACAGGAAATGGGATCAAAAGGGATCAGGGATCTGGGAATGGGATCTGGGATTGGGATCAGGGATCTGGGAATGGGATCAGGGAATGGGATCTGGGATCCCCAGTGCTCCAGGCCCAGATCTGGGGAACAGAAAATGGGATCAGAAATTGGGATCAGGGATCTGGGAATGGGATCAGGGATTGGGATCAGGGATCAGGGAATGGGATTTGGGATCTGGGTTTGGCATCAGGGATTGGGATCCCCAGAGGAGCTCCGGGCCCACATCTGGAAAAATGGGATTGGGATAAGGAACGGGATTGGGATCAGGGATTGGGATCTGGGATTGGGATCTGGGATTGGGATCAGGGAATGGGGAATGAGATCTTGGATTGGGAATGGGGCCAGATAAAGCCCTAGGTGCTCCAGGGCCACCTCTGGAAAAATGGGATTGGGATCAGGGATCTGGGATTGGGATCACCAGGGCTCCAGGCCCACCTCTGGAAACCAGGGATTGGGATCAGGGACTGGGATTTGGGATTTGGGAATGGGGTCAGATAAACTCCTAAGGGATCCCCAGTGCCCCAGGCCCAGCTCTGGAAAAATGGGATCAAAAAATGGGATCAGGGAATGGGATTTGGGACTGAGATCTGGGAATGGTATCAGGGATGAGGGACTGGGATCCCCAGAGCTCCAGGCTCACCTCTGGAAAACAGGGATTGGGATCAGGAATGGGATTGGGATCAGGGACTGGGATCAGGATCAGGGACTGGGATCAGGGACTGGGATCAGGGATTGGGATCAGGAATGGGATTGGGATCAGGATCAGGGATTGGGATCAGGGATTGGGATCAGATAAACCCCTAAGGGATCCCCAGTGCCCAAGGCCCAGCTCTGGAAAATGGGATCAGAAACTGGGATCAGGGATTGGGATCTGGGATTGGGATCTGGGACTGGGATCTGGGACTGGGATCTGGGACTGGGATCTGGGACTGGGATCTGGGATTGGGATCACAGGGACTGGGATCCCCAGAGTTCCAGGCCCACCTAAGGAAAACAGGGATTGGGATCAGGGACTGGGATCAGGGATCTGAGACAGGGATTGGGATCTGGGATTGGGATCAGGGATCGGGATCAGGGATTGGGATCAGGGATTGGGATCGGGGATTGGGATCGGGGATTGGGATCAGGGATTGGGGTCAGGGAATGGGGTCAGGGATCGGGGATCAGGGATCTGAGACAGGGATTGGGATCAGGGATTGGGATCAGGGATTGGGATCAGGAATCTGGGACAGGGATTGGGATGGGGAATGGCCAAACCCTCTGGGAATTCCAGAGCCGTTCCTGGGGTTCCCAACCCTTCCCTTCCAGGGAATCCCCCAAATCCCATTCCCAGGAAATTCCCACCCCAAATCCTGCTGGGAATCCCCCAAATCCCATTCCCAGGGAATTCCCACCCCAAATCCTGCAGGGAAATCCCCAAATCCCATTCCCAGGGAATCCCCCAAATCCCATTCCCAGGGAATTCCCCAAATCCCATTCCCAGGGAATTCCCGAAATCCCATTCCCAGGGAATCCCCCCAAATCCTGCAGGGAATCCCCCAAATCCCATTCCCAGGGAATCCCCCCAAATCCTGCAGGAAATCCCCCAAATCCTGCAGGGAATCCCCCAAATCCTGCAGGGAATCCCCCAAATCCCATTCCCAGGGAATTCCCCAAATCCCATTCCCAGGAAACTCCCCAAATCCTGCAGGGAATCCCCCAAATCCCATTCCCAGGGAATCCTCCCAAATCCCATTCCCAGGGAATTCCCCAAATCCCATTCCCATGGAATTCCCCAAATCCCATTCCCAGCCCCATTCCCAGGATTTTGGGATATTTTTGGGATATTTTTGAGGTAATTTTGAGGTATTTTTGGGATATTTTTGGGGTATTTTTGGGGGATATTTTGGGATATTTTTAGGATATTTTTGTGATATTTCGGGGGATATTTTTGGGGACATTTTTGGGATATTTGTGAGGTATTTTTGGGGTATTTTGGGGGGATATTTTTGGGATATTTTTGGGGATATTTTTAGGAATATTTTGGGGGATATTTTCGGGGACATTTTTGGGATATTTTTGAGGTATTTTTGGGATATTTTTGGGGTATTTTGGGGGGATGTTTTGGGATATTTTTAGGATATTTTTGAGGTATTTTTGGGACATTTTTGGGATATTTTTTGGGACATTTTTGGGATATTTTTGGTGTATTTTTAGGGATATTTTTGGGGAAATTTTTGGGACATTTTTGGGGTATTTTTGGGGATATCTTTGGGATATTTTTGGGGATATTTTTGGGATATCTTTGAGGTATTTTTGGGGTATTTCTGGGATATTTTTGGGGTATTTTGGGGAGATATTTTGGGATATTTTTGAGGTATTTTTGGGACATTTTTGGGGTATTTTTGGGGATATTTTTGGGATATTTTGGGGGATATTTTTAGGAGTATTTTTGAGGATATTTTTGGGGATTTTTTGGGATATTTTTGAGGTATTTTGGGGGGATATTTTGGGATATTTTTGAGGTATTTTTGGGGTACTTTTGGGACATTTTTGGGGATATTTTTAGGGACATCTTTGGGATATTTTTGGGCATATTTTTGGTGTATTTTTAGGGATATTTTTGGGGATATTTTTGGCATATTTTTGGGGTACTTTTGGGGTATTTTTGGGATATTTTTGGGGTATTTTGGGGGGATATTTTGGGATATTTTTAGGATATTTTAGGGGATATTTTTAGGGATATTTTTGATGTATTTTTGGGGTATTTTTGGGATATTTTTGAGGTATTTTGGGGGTATTTTTGGGATATTTTTGGGGATATTTTTGGGTATTTTTGGGATATTTTGAGGTATTTTTGGGATATTTATGGGGATATTTTTGGGATATTTTTGGGATATTTTGGGGGATATTTTTGGTGCATTTTTGGGGATTTTTTGGGATATTTTTGGGGTATTTTTGGGGATATTTTTGGGGATATATTTGGGATATTTTTGAGGTATTTTTGGGGTATTTTGGGGATATTTCTGGGGTATTTTGGGGGGATATTTTAGGATATTTTTAGGATGTTTTTGGGGTATTTTTGGGGTACCCTGGGTGAGGTCCTGCTCCCTGTGGATCTGTTGGATCACGGCGTTGATGTCCCGGATCCCGCGGCGCCGCTCCTCCGTCTTCCGCGTCTTGTTGGCCACGTACTCCTGGGGGAATTCCGTGGGATCAGCATCCCAAAAACCCCCGGGAATTATCCCAAAAATCCACGGGAATTCCATGGGACCAGCATCCCAAAAATCCCCGGGAATTATCCCAAAAATCCCTGGGATCATCCCAAAATTCCATGGGAATTCCCTGGGATCAGCATCCCAAAAACTCATGGGAATTATCCCAAAATTCCATGGGAATTCCCTGGGATCCTCCCAAAAATCCCTGGGAATTCCCTGGGACCAGCATCCCAAAAATTCACAGGAATTCCCTGGGATCATCCCAAAAATCCACGGGAATTCCCTGGGATCATCATCCCAAAAATCCCTGGGAATTCCCTGGATCAGCATCCCAAAAATCCCGGGAATTCCCTGGGATCAGCATCCCAAAAATCCCTGGGATCATCCCAAAAATTCAGAGGAATTCCCTGGGATCAGCATCCCAAAAAACCATGGGAATTGTCCCAAAAATCCACGGGAATTCCCTGGGATGAGCATCCCAAAAATCCCCAGGAATTATCCCAAAAATCCCTGGGAATTCCGTGGGATCAGCATCCCAAAAATCCCCAGGAATTATCCCAAAAATCCCTTTCCCTGGAATTCCCTGGGATCAGCATCCCAAAAATCCCCAGGAATTATCCCAAAAACCCACGGGAATTCCCTGGGATCATCCTCCCAAAAATCCCCAGGAATTATCCCAAAAACCCACGGGTTTGTGCTCCCCACAAACTGGAAATGGGGAGAGGGAAATCAGGGAAAGCAGGAAAAGGAGAGGAAGAGGAGGAAGAAGAGGAGGAAGAAGAAGATGAGGAGGAGGATGAAGAGGAGGAAGAGGATGAGGCTGAAGGCACCTGCAGGAACTGCGCTGTCTGGGCAGGCAGGCGGCTCCCCACGAACTGGAAATGGGAAATGGAAATCAGGGAAAGCAGGCAAGGAGAGAAGAGGAGGGAAATGAAAAGAAAAGGAAGAGCAGAGGAAGAGGAGGAGGAAGAGGAAGAAGAGGAGAAAGAGGAGGAAGATGAGGAAGAGGATGAGGCCGAAGCACCTGCAGGAACTGGGCAGTCTGGGCGGGCAGGCGGCTCCCCACGAACTGGAAATGGAAATGGGGAGAGGGAAAGGAGGGAAAGGAACAGGAAAAGGAGAAAAAGGAGGAAGAGCAGAGGAAGAAGAAGAGAAAGAGGAGGAGGAGGATGAGGAAGATGAGGAAGCTGAGGCTGAAGGCACCTGCAGGAACTGGGCAGTCTGGCCTGGCAGCCGGCTCCCCACGAACTGGAAATGGGAAATGGGAAATCAGGGAAAGCCGGAAAAGGAAAGGCAGGAAAAGGAGAGGAAAAGGAGGAAGAAGAGGAGGAAGAGGAAGAAGAGGAGGAGGAAGATGAGGAAGGTGAGGCCGAAGCACCTGCAGGAACTGCGCCGTCTGGCCTGGCAGCCTGGAGCCCACGAACTGGAAATGGGAAATGGGAAATCAGGGAAAGGAAAAGCAGGGAAAGGAGGAAGAGCAGAGGAAGGAGAGGAAGAGGAGGAAGATGAGGAGGAGGAGGAGGAAGATGAGGAAGAGGAGGATGAAGAGGATGATGAGGCTGAAGGCACCTGCAGGAACTGCGCTGTCTGGGGGGGCAGGCGGCTCCCCACGAACTGGAAATGGGAAATTGGGAGAGGGAAAGGAAAAGCAGGGAAATGAGGGAGAGGAGGAAAATGAGGAGGAGGATGAGGAAGGTGAGGAAGAGGAGGAGGAGGAAGGTGAGGCCGAAGGCACCTGCAGGAACTGCGCTGTCTGGGCCAGCAGGCGGCTCCCCACGAACTGGAAATGGGGAGAGGGAAATCAGGAACAGGAGGAAAAGGAGGAGGAGCAGAGAAGAAGAGGAGGAAGATGAGGAGGAGGAAGATGAGGAAGAGGAAGATGAGGAAGAGGAAGAGGAAGATGAGGAAGAGGATGAGGCTGAAGGCACCAGCAGGAACTGCGCTGTCTGGGCCGGCAGGCGGCTCCCCACGAACTGGAAATGGGGAGAGGGAAAGAAGGGAAAGGAACAGGAAAAGCAGGAAGAGAAGAGGAAGAGGAAGGCGAGGAAGAGGAAGAAGAGGAGGAAGAAGAGGAGGAGGATGAAGAGGAAGACGAGGAGGAGGAAGAAGAGGAGGAGGAGGAAGCTGAGGCTGAAGGCACCTGCAGGAACTGCGCCGTCTGGGCGGGCAGGCGGCTCCCATGAACTGGAAATGGGAAATGGGGAGAGGAAAGGAACAGGAAAAGGAGAAAAAGAAAAAGCAGCAGAGGAAGAAGAGGAGGAAGAGGAGGAGGAGGAAGAAGAGGAGGAGGAAGATGAGGAGGAGGAAGATGAGGAAGATGATGAGGCTGAAGGCACCTGCAGGAACTGCGCTGTCTGGGCCGGCAGGCGGCTCCCCACGAACTGGAAATGGGGAGAGGGAAAGAAGGGAAAGGAACAGGAAAAGCAGGAAGAGAAGAGGAAGAGGAAGGCGAGGAAGAGGAAGAAGAGGAGGAAGAAGAGGAGGAGGATGAAGAGGAAGACGAGGAGGAGGAAGATGAGGAGGAGGAAGGTGAGGCTGAAGGCACCTGCAGGAACTGCGCTGTCTGGGCCAGGAGCCGGCTCCCCACGAACTGGAAATGGGAAATTGGAGAGGGAAATCAGGGAAGGGAAAAGCAGGGAAATGAGGAAGAGCAGAGGAAGAAGATGAGGAAGAGGAGGAGGAAGAAGATGAGGAGGAAGAAGAGGAGGAAGAGGATGAGGCCGAAGCACCTGCAGGAACTGCGCTGTCTGGGCGGGCAGGCGGCTCCCCACGAACTGGAAATGGGAAATGGGGAGAGGGAAAGGAAAAGCAGGGAAAGGAGGAAGAGCAGAGGAAGGAGAGGAGGATGAAGAGGAGGAAAAGGAAGATGAGGAGGAAGATGAGGAGGATGAAGAGGATGAGGCCGAAGCACCTGCAGGAACTGGGCTGTCTGGGAGGGCAGGCGGCTCCCCATGAACTGGAAATGGGAAATGGGGAGAGGGAAATCAGGGAAGGGAAAAGCAGGGAAAGGAGGAAGAGCAGAGGAAGAAGATGAGGAAGAGGAAGATGAGGAGGAAGATGAGGAGGAGGATGAAGAGGATGAGGCTGAAGGCACCTGCAGGAACTGGGCGGTCTGGGGGGCAGGCGGCTCCCCACGAACTGGAAATGGAAATGGGGAGAGGGAAAGGAAAAGCAGGGAAAGGAGGAAGAGGAGGAAAATGAGGAGGAGGATGAGGAAGATGAGGAAGAGGAGGAGGAGGAAGGTGAGGCTGAAGGCACCTGCAGGAACTGCGCTGTCTGGGCGGGCAGGCGGCTCCCCATGAACTGGAAATGGGAAATGGGAAATCAGGGAAAGCAGGAGAAGGAGAGGAAGAAGAGGGAAATGAAAAGAAAAGGAAGAGCAGAGGAAGAAGAGGAGGAAGAGGAAGAAGAGGAGAAAGAGGAGGAAGATGAGGAAGAGGATGAGGCCGAAGCACCTGCAGGAACTGGCGGTCTGGGCAGGCAGGCTCCCCACGAACTGGAAATGGGAAATGGGGAGAGGGAAAGGAGGGAAAGGAACAGGAAAAGGAGGGATCGGAGGAAGAGCAGAGGAAGAAGAAGAGGAAGATGAGGAAGATGAGGAGGATGAAGAGGATGAGGCTGAAGGCACCTGCAGGAACTGGGCTGTCTGGGCGGGCAGGCGGCTCCCCATGAACTGGAAATGGGAAATGGGAAATCAGGGAAAGCAGGCAAGGAGAGGAAGAGGAGGGAAATGAAAAGGAAGAGCAGAGGAAGAAGAGGAGGAAGAGGAAGAAGAGGAGAAAGAGGAGGAAGATGAGGAAGAGGATGAGGCCGAAGCACCTGCAGGAACTGGGCGGTCTGGCCTGGCAGGCGGCTCCCCACGAACTGGAAATGGGAAATGGGGAGAGGGAAAGGAGGAAAAGGAACAAGAAAAGGAGGAAACGGAGGAAGAAGAGGAGGAGGAAGAGGAGGAAGATGAGGAGGAGGAAGGTGAGGCTGAAGGCACCTGCAGGAACTGCGCCGTCTGGCCCGGCAGCCTGGAGCCCACGAACTGGAAATGGGAAATGGGGAGAGGGAAAGAAGGGAAAGGAACAGGAAAAGGAGAGATCGGAGGAAGAGCAGAGGAGGAAGAAGAGGAAGAGGAAGATGAGGAAGATGAGGAGGATGAAGAGGATGATGAGGCTGAAGGCACCTGCAGGAACTGGGCGGTCTGGGCGGGCAGGCGGCTCCCCACGAACTGGAAATGGGAAATGGGGAGAGGGAAAGGAGGAAAAGGAACAAGAAAAGGAGGAAACTGAGGAAGAAGAGGAAGAGGAAGAGGAGGAAGAAGAGGAGGAGGATGAAGAGGATGAGGCTGAAGGCACCTGCAGGAACTGCGCTGTCTGGCCCGGCAGCCTGGAGCCCACGAACTGGAAATGCTCCCGGTGGAATTTGCTCTCCAGGTGCTGCTGGATCTCGTCCTCAAAGAACGTCCGGAACTTGCAGAGAGAGCAAACGAACTGGATCCTGGGGAAACAGGGAACAGGGAATTAGGGGGAATTATGGGGAAAAATAATGGGGAAAATATGGGGAAAATTGGGAAAAATTGGGGAAAATTATGGGGAAAAATCGGGGGAAATTATGGGGAAATTTGGGGAAATTATGGGGAAAAATCGGGGAAATTATGGGGAAAAATCGGGGGAAATTATGGGGAAATTATGGGGAAAATTATGGGGAAAATTGGGGAAAGTAATGGGGAAAATATGGGGAAAATTATGGAGAAATTATGGGGAAATTATGGGGAAAATTGGGGGAAATTATGGGGAAAATTGGGGGAAATTATGGGGAAAATTATGGGGAAAATAGGGGGAAATTATGGGGAAATTATGGGAAAATTATGGGGAAAATTGGGGGAAATTATGGGGAAAATATGGGGAAAATTGGGGAAAATAATGGGGGAATATGGGGGAAAGTAATGGGGAAAAATTGGGGGAAATTATGGGGAAATTATGGGGAAATTATGGGGAAAATTGGGGGAAATTGGGGGAAATTGGGGGAAATTATGGGGAAAATAATGGGGAAAAATTGGGGAAAATAATGGGGAAATTTGGGGAAAGTAATGGGGAAAATGGGGGGAAATTATGGGGAAAGATCGGGGAAAATAATGGGGAAAATTAGGTGGAAAATTTGGGAAAGTTATGGGGAAAATTATGGGGAAAATTTGGGCGAAAATGGGGAAAAATAATGGGAAAAAATGGGAAAATCATGGGGGAAAATTGAGGGAAATTATGGGGGAAAATTATGGGGAAGATTATGGGGAAGATTATGGGGAAAATAGGGAAAATTATGGGGGAAAATGGGGAAAAAATGGGGAAAATAATGGGGAAAATATGGGGAAATTATGAGGAAAATGGGGAAAATTGGGGAAAATAATGAGTGAAAATTATGGGGAAAATGGGGAAAAATGGGGAAATTATGGGGAAAATTATGGGAAAATTATGGGGAAATTATGGGGAAAATTATGGGGGAAAATTGAGAGAAATTATGGGGAAGAACTGGGGGAAAAATATGGGGAAAATAATGGGAAAAAATTGGGGAAAATAATGGGGGAAAATTGGGAAAATTATGGAGAAAATTATGGGGGAAAATTGGGGAAAATTATGGGGAAAAATGGGGAAAAATATGGGGGAAATTATGGGGAAAATTGGGGAAAATAATGGGGAAAAATCGGAAGGGGGAAGAGTAACGGGGAAAAATTAACGGGGAAAAATAATGGGGAATTCCATTAAAAAAGGAAAAAAAATCCCGAAAAAATCAGAAATATTTCCTAAAAAAAAGGAAGAAACCCCTAAGAAACAAGGAAAATCTCTAAAAAAGGGAAAAAATTCCCTAAAAATGGGGGGAAAGTCCCTAAAAAGCAGAAATATTTCCAAAAAAGTGCAAAAAAATCCCTTAAAAAAAGGAAAAAATCCCTTTAAAAGGTGAAATATTCCCTAAAAAGGAGGGGAAAGTCCTTAAAAAACCAGAAATATTCCCTATAAAGGGGAGGAATCTCTAAAAAATGAGGGAAATCTCTAAAAATAGGAAAATATTCCCAAAAAAAGGGGAAATATTCCCTAAAAAGTGGAAAAATCCCAACAAAAAGGGAAAAAAATCCCTAAAAAACTGGAAGTATTCCCTAAAAAGGGTAAATATTCCCAAAAAGGGGAAAAATCCCCTAAAAAGTGAAAAAAATGCCTAAAAAATGGGAAAATTCCATAAAAATGGGAGAAATCAATGAAAAAGGTGAAATATTCCCTAAAAAAGTGCAAAAAAATCCCTTAAAAAAAGGAAAAAATCCCTTTAAAAGGTGAAATATTCCCTAAAAAAGGAGGGGAAAGTCCCTAAAAAACCAGAAATATTCCCTATAAAGGGGGGGAATCTCTAAAAAATGAGGGAAAAATTTAAAAATGGGAAAAAATTCCCAAAAAAAAAGGAAATTTTGGAGGATTTTTCACCTCTCGACCATCCTGTCCCGGTGTCGTTTCTTCTGCCGCTCCTGGGATTTCCTCCCGGCCGGGAGCCTCGGCCTCAGCTGGGAAATTCCAGAATTCTCCTCTGGATTGCTCAGGGCCCCTGGAAAAATGGAAAAAATGGGAATTTTGGGAGATTCACAGGGAATCAGAGCAAAATTCCTGGGAATTACAACAAAATTCCAAGAAAATCCGGCTGAAATTGCAAAGGAATCGAGGCTAAAATTCCAGGGAATCAGCACAAAATGGGAGGTTCTTAAAGTGGGAATGTCCAGGATTCAGCCCCAAATTCCAAAGAAATCCAATCCAAAATCCCAGAAATTCCAACCCTAAATTCCAAAGAAATCCAACCCAAAATCCCAGTAAAAACA
This sequence comes from Melospiza melodia melodia, assembly GCF_035770615.1. Lineage (NCBI taxonomy): Eukaryota > Metazoa > Chordata > Aves > Passeriformes > Passerellidae > Melospiza > Melospiza melodia. Next base: position 301,680 of record NW_026948502.1, on the reverse strand, counting down.
GCCCAAAATCCCAGAAATTCCAACCCTAAATTCCCAAGAAATCAGCCCAAATTCCCAAGAAATCAGCCCAAATTCCAAAGAAATTCAGCCCAAAATTCCAGGATTTTTAAAGTGGAAATATCCAGGATTCAGCTCCAAATCCCAGGGAATCCAGCCCTAAATTCCAAAGAAATCCAGCCCGAAATCCCAGGAATTCCAACCCTAAATTCCAAAGAAATCCAATCCAAATCCCAGAAATTCCAGCCCTAAATTCCCAAGAAATCAGCCCAAATTCCAAAGAAATTCAGCCCAAAATTCCAGGATTTTTAAAGTGGAAATATCCAGGATTCAGCCCCAAATCCCAGGAATTCAAACCCAAAATTCCAAAGAAATGCAACCCAAAATCCCAGAAATTCCAACCCTAAATTCCAAAGAAATCCAATCCACAATCCCAGGAATTTCAACCCTAAATTCCAAATGAATCAGCCCAAATTCCCAAGAAATCAGCCCAAACCCCAAGGAAATCCAACCCAAACAAATCAGCCCAAATTCCAAAGAAATCCAACCCAAAATCCCAGGATTTTTAAAGTGGAAATCTCCAGGATTCAGCTCCAAATCCCAGGGAATCCAGCCCCAAATTGCAAAGAAATCCAACCCAAATTCCCAGGAATTCCAACCCTAAATTCCAAAGAAATCCAATCCAAATCCCAGAAATTCCAGCCCTAAATTCCAAAGAAATCCAGCCCAAAATCCCAGGATTTTTAAAGTGGAAATATCCAGGATTCAGCCCCAAATCCCAGGAATTCAAACCCAAAATTCCAAACAAATCAGCCCAAATTCCCAAGAAATCAGTCCAAACTCCAAAGAAATCCAACCCAAAATCCCAGAAATTCCAACCCTGAATTCCAAAGAAATCCAACCCAAAATCCCAGGATTTTTAAAGTAGAAATATCCAGGATTCAGCTCCAAATCCCAGGGAATCCAGCCCCAAATTCCAAAGAAATCCAACCCAAAATCCCAGAAATTCCAACCCAAAATTCCAAAGAAATCCAGCCCAAAATTCCAGAAATTCCAACCCAAAATTCCAAAGAAATCCAGCCCAAAATCCCAGGAATTCCAACCCAAAATTCCAAAGAAATCCAGCCCAAAATGCCAGGATTTTTAAACTGGAAATATCCAGGATTCAGCCCAAAATCCCAGGGAATCCAGCCCCAAATTCCAAAGAAATCCAACCCAAATTCCCAGGAATTCCAACCCTAAACTCCAAAGAAATCCAACCCAAAATCCCAGAAATTCCAACCCTGAATTCCAAAGAAATCCAACCCAAAATCCCAGGATTTTTAAAGTGGAAATATCCAGGATTCAGCTCCAAATCCCAGGAAATCCAACCCCAAATTCCAAAGAAATCCAGCCCGAAATCCCAGAAATTCCAACCCTAAATTCCAAAGAAATCCAATCCAAAATCCCAGTAAAAACAGCCCAAAATCCAAGGCAATTAAAAATCCCAGGAAATCCAACCCAAAATCCCAGGAATTCCAACCCTAAATTCCCAAGAAATCAGCCCAAATTCCCAAGAAATCAGCCCAAATTCCAAAGAAATTCAGCCCAAAATCCCAGGATTTTTAAACTGGAAATATCCAGGATTCAGCTCCAAATCCCAGGAATTCAAACCCTAAATTCCAAAGAAATCCAATCCAAATTCCAAAGAAATCCAATCCAAAATCCCAGGAAATCCAACCCCAAATTCCAAAGAAATCCAGCCCAAAATCCCAGGTTCTTAAACTGGAAATATCCAGGATTCAGCCCCAAATCCCAGGAATTCCAACCCAAAATCCCAGAAAATCCAACCCAAGGAAAACAGCCCAAAATTCCCAGGAATTCCAACTCAAAATCCCAGGAAATCAGCCCAGAATCCTCCCCCGATCCCAAATTCCCACAATTCTCTGAATTTTCCTCCAAAAAATTCCCAAAATTCTCTGAATTTTCCTCAAAAAAATTTCCCAAAATTCCCTGGATTTTCCTCCCCAAATTCCCACAATTCCCTGAATTTTCCTCCAAAAAAATTCCCTGGATTTTCCTCCCCAGATTCCCAAAATTCTCTGAATTTTCCTCCAAAAAATTCCCAAAATTCTCTGAATTTTCCTCCCCCAATTCCCAAAATTCTCTGAATTTTCCTCCAAAAAATTCCCAAAATTCTCTGAATTTTCCTCCAAAAAATTCCCAAAATTCCCTGGATTTTCCTCCCCAAATTCCCAAAATTCTCTGAATTTTCCTCCAAAAAATTCCCAAAATTCCCTGGATTTTCCTCCCCCAATTCCCAAAATTCTCTGAATTTTCCTCCAAAAAATTCCCAAAATTCTCTGAATTTTCCTCCCCCAATTCCCAAAATTCTCTGAATTTTCCTCCAAAAAATTCCCAAAATTCTCTGAATTTTCCTCCCCCAATTCCCAAAATTCTCTGAATTTTCCTCCAAAAAAATTCCCAAAATTCCCTGGATTTTCCTCCCCAGATTCCCACAATTCTCTGAGTTTTCCTCCAAAAAAATTCCCAAAATTCCCTGGATTTTCCTCCCCAGATTCCCACAATTCCCTGGATTTTCCTCCAAAAAAATTCCCAAAATTCCCTGGATTTTCCTCAAAAAAATTCCCAAAATTCTCTGAATTTTCCTCCCCGGATTCCCAAAATTCCCTGGATTTTCCCTTTTCCCTCCCCTCAAATCCCTGGAAAATCTCCAGGAATTTCTGGAATTTTCCCTGGAATTTCCCCTGGAATTCCCAACTCACCTTTCTCAGAATCTCTTCCCTCTTCATCCTCCCCTTCCTGAAAAACCAAAAATTCAGCAATTTCCAAATCCCACCATTTTCTTTTCCCAGATCCCAAAATTCCAACATTTCCCTCCCTGAAATCCCAAAATTCGAGAATTTTCCTCCCTTAAATCCCAAAAATTCCAGATTTCCCTTTCCCAAAATTCCAAAAATCCCAAATTTCCCTCCCTGAAATCCCAAAATCCCAAAATTTCCTTCCCCAGATCCCAAAATTCCAGAATTTCCCTTCCCTGAGATCCCAAAAAATCCCAAATTTCCCTTCCAGAAATCCCAAAAAATCCCAAAATTTTCCTTCCTGAAATCCCAAAAATTCCAAATTTCCCTTTCCCAAAATTCCAGAATTTCCCTTCCCTGAGATCCCAAAAATCCCAAATTTCCCTTCCAGAAATCCCAAAAAATCCCAAAATTTTCCTTCCTGAAATCCCAAAAATTCCAAATTTCCCTTTCCCAAAATCCCAGAATTTCCCTCTCTGAGATCCCAAAAATCCCAAATCTGCCTTCCAGAAATCCAAAAAATCCCAAAATTTTCCTTCCTGATATCCCAAAAATTCCAAATTTCCCTTTCCCAAAATCCCAAAAATCCAAAATTCCCTTCCCTGAAATCCCAAAAATCCCAAACTTCCCTTCCAGAAATCCCAAAATCCCAAAATTTCTCTTCCAGAAATCCCAAAATTCCAGAATTTTCCTCTCTGAAATCCCAAAATTCCAGAATTTTCCTCTCTGAAATCCCAAAATTTCTCTTCCAGAAATCCCAAAAATCCAAATTTCCCTCCCTGAAATCCCAAAAATCCCAGAATTTCCCTCTCCCCACCCAAAATTCTTTGGAAATTCCCAAAATTCCCAAAATTTCCCAGATTTTTCCTCACTCACCCCTCGGGATTCTTCCTTTTCTCCGGATTCTCCTTCCGTGCCTTCCTCTGCAAAGAACAAAAATCCAAAATTTGGGAATTTGGGACAAATCCTGGGATTTTTTAATGGAAATTCAGCCCCAAAACTGAAAATTTGGGATAAATCCCAGAATTTTCTGAGCTGGAAATCCAAAATTCATCCCAAAACCTGGGAATTTGGGGGAAATCTGGGATTTTAAACAGGAATTGAACCCCAAAAATTGGGAATTTGGGATAAATCCTGGATTTTAAAGTGGAGTTCAGGCCCAAAATTTGGGAATTTGGGATCAATCCTGGAATTTTTTAATGGAAATTCAGCCCCAAAAAATTGAAAATTTGGGATCAATCCTGGGAATTTTAACTGGAAATCCAAAATTCATCCTCAAAAATTGGGAATTTGGGAACAATCCTGGGATTTTTTGAACTGAAATCCCAGGATTTAGCCCCAAAATTTGGGAATTTGGGATAAATCCAGGATTTTTAAACTGGAATTTCATTTCAAACTCGAGGAATTTTGGATAAATCCTGGAACTTTTGAGCTCCAATTCCAGGATTCCCAGGATTTTGAGCTGGAAATCCAAAATTCATCCCCAAAAATTGGGAATTTTGGGGATTTTTTTAGCTGGAATTCCAGAATTCCTCCCCATAAAACAGGATTTTGTGATAAATCCCAGGAATTTTAACTGGAATTCCTCCCCTTAAATTGGGAATTTGGGCTCAATCCCAGAATTTTCTGAGCTGGAAATCCAAAATTCCTCCCTAAATTCGGAATTTGGGGTAAATCCCAGGATTTTGGGAGCTGAATTGCTGAATTCGTCCCCCTAAATCAGGAATTTGTGATAAATCTCAGGATTTTTAACTGGAATTCTGGAATTCCTCCAGAAAATTTGGGAATTTGGGATAAATCCTGAGATTTTTAACTGGAATTCAGCCCCAAAAATTGAAAATTTGGGAAAATCCTGGGATTTTGAACAGGAGTTCTGGGATTCAGCCCCAAAATTGGGAATTTGGGATCAATCCCAGAATTTTCTGAGCTGGAAATCCAAAATTCATCCCCAGAAATTGGGAATTTGGGGGATTTTTTTAGCTGAAAATCCAGAAATGAGGAATTTCCCCCCTGACCGTTGTCGGAGCTGGAGTTGTCGGATCCGTCCGTCCGCCCGTCTGTCCGTCCGTCCGTCCGCACCGCCCGGCTGCCGGCGCCGCCCCGCGGGGTCCCGGCGGGGACGCTTCCGCTGGGGCTGAAAAAGGGGAGAAATGGGTGAGAAATGGGGGGAAAAACGGGGAAATTGGGCAAAATTGAGAGGAAAAATGGAGAAAAAATTGAGGAAAATTTGAGGAATGCATGAGGAAAATTTGAGGAAAATTTGAGGGAAAATTGAGAAAATTTTGAGAAAAGAATGAGGAAAGAATGAGGAAAGAATGAGGAAGAATGAGGAAAGAATGAGAAAAAAATGAGAAAAAAATGGGGGAGATTGGGGGGCAAATAAGGAAAAATGAGGAGAAATTGGGGGAAAATGGGGGAGAATGGAGAGAAAAAATTGAGAAAATTTGAGGAAAAAATGAGGAAAAATGAGGAAAAAACGAGGCAAAAACGAGGAAAAAAAGAGGAAAAAATGAGGAAAAAATGAGGAAAAAATGAGGAAAAAATGAGGAAAAAATGAGGAAAAGAGGGGGGAGATTGGGGGGCAAATTGAGGAAAAATGGGGAGAACTTGGGGGGAAAATGGGGGAAAATTGAGAGGAAAAATTTGAGAAAAATTTGAGGAAAAAATGAGGAAAAAATGAGGAAAGAACGAGGCAAAAACGAGGAAAAAAAGAGGAAAAAATGAGGAAAAAATGAGGAAAAGAGGGGGGAGATTGGAGGGAAAATTGAGAAAAAAATGAGGAAAATTTGAGGGAAATTTGAGGAAAGAATGAGGAAAGAAAGGAAAGAGCAAACCAAGATAATTTCATGGGAAACCATGGAAAACCATGGGAAAAACCACAACAAATCATGAAATAATTACGGAAAACCACGGGAAATCCATGGGAAAACCATGGAAAATCATGGGGAAATCATGGGAAAATCATGGGAAAACCAGGGGAAAACCAGGGGAAATCATGGGAAAAGCATGGGAAAATCATGGAAAACATGGAAAATCATGGGAAAATCACGTAAAAAATGACAAACAACCATGGAGAACTTATGGAAATAATGGAAAACCATGGGAAAAACCACAACAAATCCATGAAGTAATTACGGAAAACCACGGGAAATCATGGGAAAACCATGGGAAAATCATGGAAAACATGGGAAACCATGGAAAACCATGGAAAATCATGGGAAAATCACGTAAAAAATGACAAACAACCATGGAGAACTCATGGAAATAATGAAAACCATGGGAAAAACCACAACAAATCCACGAAGTAATTACGGAAAACCACGGGAAATCATGGGAAAACCATGGGAAAATCATGGGAAAACCATGGGAAACCATGGAAAACCATGGAAAATCATGGGAAAATCACGTAAAAAATGACAAACAACCATGGAGAACTCATGGAAATAATGGAAAACCATGGGAAAAACCACAACAAATCCATGAAATAATTACGGAAAACCATGGAAAAACCATGGAAAATCATGGAAAATCATGGGAAAATCATGGGAAACATGGAAAATCATGGAAAATCACATAAAAAATGACAAAAAACCATGGAGAACTCATGGAAATAATGGAAAACCATGGGAAAAACCACAACAAATCCATGAAGTAATTACGGAAAACCACGGGAAATCATGGGAAAACCATGGGAAAATCATGGGAAAACCATGGGAAACCATGGAAAACCATGGAAAACCATGGAAAATCATGGGAAAATCACGTAAAAAAATGACAAACAACCATGGAGAACTCATGGAAATAATGGAAAACCATGGGAAAAACCACAACAAATCCATGAAGTAATTACGGAAAACCATGGAAAAACCATGGAAAATCATGGAAAATCATGGGAAAACCATGGGAAACCATGGAAAACCATGGAAAATCATGGGAAAATCACGTAAAAAATGACAAATAACCATGGAGAACTCATGGAAATAATGGAAAACCATGGGAAAAACCACAACAAATCCACGAAGTAATTACGGAAAACCATGGAAAAACCATGGAAAATCATGGAAAATCATGGGAAAACCATGGGAAAATCACGTAAAAAATGACAAACAACCATGGAGAACTCATGGAAATAATGGAAAACCATGGGAAAAACCACAACAAATCCACGAAGTAATTCCGGAAAACCACGGGAAATCATGGGAAAACCATGGAAAAACCATGGAAAATCATGGGAAACCATGGGAAACCATGGGAAAATCACGTAAAAAATGACAAACAACCATGGAGAACTCATGGAAATAATGGAAAACCATGGAAAAACCACAACAAATCCATGAAGTAATTACGGAAAACCATGGAAAAACCATGGAAAATCATGGAAAAATCATGGAAAACATGGAAAACCATGGAAAACCATGGAAAATCATGGGAAAATCACGTAAAAAATGACAAACAACCATGGAGAACTCATGGAAATAATGGAAAACCATGGGAAAAACCACAACAAATCCATGAAGTAATTACGGAAAACCACGGAAAACCATGGGAAAACCATGGGAAAATCATGGGGAAATCATGGGAAAATCATGGAAAATCATGGGAAAATCACGTAAAAAATGACAAAAAACCATGGAGAACTCATGGAAATAATGGAAAACCATGGGAAAAACCACAACAAATCCATGAAGTAATTACGGAAAACCATGGAATAACCATGGAAAATCATGGAAAATCATGGGAAAATCATGGGAAAACCATGGAAAATCATGGGAAAACCATGGAAAACCATGGAAAACCATGGAAAACCATGGAAAACCATGGAAAATCATGGGAAAATCACGTAAAAAATGACAAATAACCATGGAGAACTCATGGAAATAATGGAAAACCATGGGAAAAACCACAACAAATCCATGAAATAATTATGGAAAACCACGGGAAACCATGGGAAAACCATGTGAAAATCATGGGAAAAGCATGGAAAACCATGGAAAATCATGGGAAAATCACGTAAAAAATGACAAACAACCATGGAGAACTCATGGAAATAATGGAAAACCATGGGAAAAACCACAACAAATCCACGAAGTAATTACGGAAAACCATGGAAAATCATGGGAAAACCATGGGAAAACCATGGAAAATCATGGGAAAACCATGGGAAACCATGGAAAACCATGGAAAATCATGGGAAAATCACGTAAAAAATGACAAACAACCATGGAGAACTCATGGAAATAATGGAAAACCATGGGAAAAACCACAACAAATCCATGAAATAATTATGGAAAACCATGGAAAATCATGGGAAAACCATGGGAAAACCATGGAAAATCATGGGGAAATCATGGAAAACCAGGGGAAAACCATGGAAAATCATGGGAAAACCATGGGAAAACCACGTAAAAAACGACAAAACACCACGGAAAAGGACGGGCACGGTGCCCAAGCCCCGGAAGCCGCCCGGACTCACCCGGCAGTCGCCGTCCCAGAGCCTCCAGGCCCTGCGGAGCCTCTTGGTGCCGCGGGCGGTGCCCCCGGTGCCCGGCGGGGGCGGGAACAGCGAGGGCAGCGGGCGGCGGGCGGGGCCCCGGGGCTCGGCCCAGCCCCCCCGGGGGAGGAACCCCGAGAATCCGCCCCGCTCCCGGCACCCCCCAAACCCCCCGGGAGCCGAAAGCGTCCCGGAATTTGCCCTGGAATTGAGGAGGATCCCGGGGGCGGCCGTAGAAATCGGCGGAGTCCGGCTCGGGTTCGGCGGGGAAATCGCCGGGATAATCGTTGGGGTAATCGGGATAATCGTTGCGATAATCGGAGTAATCGTTAGGGTAATCATTAGGGTAATCATTAGGGTAATCATTGGGGTAATCATTAGGGTAATCGTTGTGATAATCCCCGGGGTAATCGCTGTGGTAATCGCCGGGGTAGTCGAAGGAGGCCCGGTACAGATCCCGGTGCTCGCTCACGCGGGAGTCGCCGTAGGATTCGTAGGGATCGTACCTGAGGGGGAAATTGGGAATTCTGAGAGGGGAAATTCGGGAATTCTGCGGTGGGAGAGTTTTGGGGGTTTTTTTTGGGAGTCCCCAAAGAAATGGTTCCAAGGGTTGGGGATTTCCAAGAAAAAGGGTCTGAGGGGTTGGGATTCCCTTTATTCCCAAAGAAATGGGGCCTGGGTGTTTGGAGCACCTTCTGCTCCCTCATTCTGCTCCCATTCCCGTTCCTACTGCCATTCATCAATCCCATTCCCATCCCACGTTCCCATTTCCCATCCTGTTCCCCCATTCCCAATCCCCATTCCCACATTCCCATCTCTGTTCCCCCATCCCCATTCCCAATCCATATTCCCAATCCCATATTCCCAATCCCATTCTCACCTTTCCAGGTTGGCCCCATATCCCCGTCCCGGCAGCCCCTCGCTCTCGGGGTGCATCCCAGTTCCCCCATTCCCAATCCCATATTCCCAATCCCATTCTCACCTTTCCCCGTAGCCCCGTCCCGGCAGCCCCTCGCTCTCGGGGTGCATCCCGGTTCCCCCATTCCCAATCCCAATCCCATATTCCCAATCCCATATTCCCAATCCCGTATTCCCAATCCCATTCTCACCTTTCCCATTCCCATATTCCCAATCCCAATCCCAATCCCATTCTCACCTTTCCCCGTAGCCCCATCCCGGTTCCCCCATTCCCAATCCCAATCCCAATCCCATATTCCCAATCCCATTCTCACATTTCCCCGTAGCCCCGTCCCGGCAGCCCCTCGCTCTCGGGGTGCATCCCGGTTCCCCCATTCCCAATCCCAATCCCAATCCCATATTCCCAATCCCGTATTCCCAATCCCATTCTCACCTTTCCCATTCCCATATTCCCAATCCCAATCCCAATCCCATTCTCACCTTTCCCCGTAGCCCCATCCCGGCAGCCCCATTCCCAATCCCAATCCCATTCCCAATCCCAATCCCACATTCCCAATCCCATATTCCCAATCCGATTCTCACCTTTCCCCGTAGCCCCGTCCCGGCAGCCCCTCGCTCTCAGGGTGCATCCCGGTTCCCCCATTCCCAATCCCAATCCCATTCCCAATCCCAATCCCACATTCCCAATCCCATATTCCCAATCCCATTCTCACCTTTCCCCGTAGCCCCATCCCGGCAGCCCCATTCCCAATCCCAATCCCATTCCCAATCCCAATCCCATATTCCCAATCCCATATTCCCAATCCCACATTCCCAAATTCCCATTCTCACCTTTCCCCGTACCCCCGTCCCGGCAGCCCCTCGCTCTCGGGGTGCATCCCGGTTCTCCCATTCCCAACCCCAAATCCCCCATTCCCATATTCCCAATCCCATATTCCCAATCCCGTATTCCCAATCCCGTATTCCCAATCCCATATTCCCAATCCCATATTCCCAATCCCGTATTCCCAATCCCATATTCCCAATCCCATATTCCCAATCCCATATTCCCAATCCCATATTCCCAATCCCGTATTCCCAATCCCGTATTCCCAATCCCATTCTCACCTTTCCCATTCCCATATTCCCAATCCCCATTCCCAATCCCATTCTCACCTTTCCCCGTAAGCCCCATCCCGGCAGCCCATTCCCATTCCCAATCCCAATCCCAATCCCAATCCCATATTCCCAATCCCACATTCCCAATCCCACTCTCACCTTTCCCATATCCCCGTCCCGGCAGCCCCTCGCTCTCGGGGTGCATCCCGGTTCCCCCATTCCCAATCCCATATTCCCAATCCCAATCCCATATTCCCAATCCCAATTCCATTCCCATATTCCCAATCCCATTCTCACCTTTCCCCGTACCCCCGTCCCGGCAGCCCCTCGCTCTCGGGGTGCATCCCGGTTCCCCCATTCCCAACCCCAAATCCCCCATTCCCATATTCCCAATCCCGTATTCCCAATCCCATATTCCCAATCCCATTCTCACCTTTCCCATTCCCATATTCCCAATCCCACTCTCACCTTTCCCCGTACCCCCGTCCCGGCAGCCCCTCGCTCTCGGGGTGCATCCCGGTTCTCCCATTCCCAACCCCAAATCCCCCATTCCCATATTCCCAATCCCACATTCCCAATCCCATTCTCACCTTTCCCATTCCCATATTCCAATCCCAATCCCAATCCCATTCTCACCTTTCCCCGTAGCCCCATCCTGGCAGCCCCATTCCCAATCCCATTCCCAATCCCAATCCCATATTCCCAATCCCACATTCCCAATCCCACATTCCCAATCCCATTCTCACATTTCCCCGTACCCCCGTCCCGGCAGCCCCTCGCTCTCGGGGTGCATCCCGGTTCCCCCATTCCCAACCCCAAATCCCCCATTCCCATATTCCCAATCCCGTATTCCCAATCCCGTATTCCCAATCCCATTCTCACCTTTCCCATTCCCGTATTCCAATCCCAATCCCATTCTCACCTTTCCCATTCCCATATTCCCAATCCCATTCTCACCTTTCCCCGTAGCCCCATCCCGGCAGCCCCATTCCCAATCCCAATCCCAATCCCATATTCCATTCCCAATCCCATATTCCAATCCCACTCTCACCTTTCCCCGTAGCCCCGTCCCAGCAGCCCCTCGCTCTCGGGGTGCATCCCGGTTCCCCCAATCCCATACTCCCATATTCCCAATCCCAATCCCATATTCCAATCCCACATTCCCAATCCCATTCCCACCTTTCCCCGTACCCCCGTCCCGGCAGCCCCTCGCTCTCGGGGTGCATCCCGGTTCCCCCATTCCCAACCCCAAATCCCCCATTCCCATATTCCCAATCCCACATTCCCAATCCCGTATTCCCAATCCCATTCTCACCTTTCCCATTCCCATATTCCCAATCCCAATCCCAATCCCATTCTCACCTTTCCCCATAGCCCATCCCGGCAGCCCCATTCCCAATCCCAAATTCCCAATCCCAATCCCATATTCCCAAATTCCCATTCTCACCTTTCCCCGTAGCCCCGTCCCGGCAGCCCCTCGCTCTCGGGGTGCATCCTGGCGCTCCCCGGTTCCCCCATTCCCAATCCCACATTCCCAATCCCACATTCCCAATCCCATTCTCACCTTTCCCCGTATCCCCGTCCCGGCAGCCCCTCGCTCTCGGGGTGCATCCCGGTTCCCCCAGTCCCAATCCCACATTCCCAAATTCCCATTCTCACCTTTCCCCGTAGCCCCGTCCCGGCAGCCCCTCGCTCTCGGGGTGCATCCCGGTTCCCCCATTCCCATTCCCATATTCCCAAATTCCCGTTCTCACCTTTCCCCGTATCCCCGTCCCGGCAGCCCCTCGCTCTCGGGGTGCATCCCGGCGCTCCCCGGTTCCTGCCGCGCTTTCCCGGGGCCGTCGCCGCCCTCGGCGTTGCCGTCGGGTTGGGAATTGCCCAAATCCCAGGAATTGCCGGCGGCTCCTGCGAAGCCGAAGCCCCCGGAGGGCTCGGGGCCGAAGCCGTAGCCGTAGCCATAGCCCTCGTACCCTGCGGGGAAAACGGGAATTTACCGGGATTTAACGGGAATCGTCGGGAATTTGGGATTTAGTGGGATTTACTGGGAATTCGGGATTTACTGGATTTAATGGGAATTAGTGGGAATTCGCGATTTAGTGGGATTTCATGGGAATTATCAGGCATTCTGGGTTCACTGGGATTTACTGGGAATTCGGGATTTACTGGGATTTAAAGGGAATTATCAGGAATTTGGGATTTACTGGGAATTTGGGATTCACTGGGAATTTGGGATTTACTGGGGTTTAATGGGAATTAGTGGGAATTCAGGATTTGCTGGGATTTAACGGGGATAGTCGGGAATTCGGGATTTACTGGGAATTTGGGATTCACTGGGAATTTGGAATTTACTGGGATTTAATGGGAATTATCGGGAATTTGGGATTTGCTGGGATTTCATGGGAATTATCAGGAATTTGGGATTTGCTGGGATTTAATGGGAATTATGGGGAATTCGGGATTTAGTGGGAATTTGGGATTCACTGGGAATTTGGGATTTACTGGGATTTAACGGGAATTATCGGGAATTTGGGATTTAGTGGGATTTACCGGGGCTTCGGGAGTCACCGGGATTTAATGGGAATTAGTGGGAATTCGGGATTTACTGGGGTTTAATGGGAATTATCAGGAATTTGGGGTTTACTGGATTTACTGGGAATTCGGGATTTACTGGGATTTAAAGGGAATTATCAGGAATTTGGGATTTACTGGGAATTTGGGATTCACTGGGAATTTGGGATTCACTGGGAATTTGGGATTTACTGGGATTTAATGGGAATTATCAGGAATTCAGGATTTGCTGGGATTTAACGGGGATAGTCGGGAATCCGAGATTTACTGGGAATTTGGGATTCACTGGGAATTTGGAATTTACTGGGATTTAATGGGAATTATCGGGAATTTAGGATTTGCTGGGATTTACTGGGAATTACCGGAATTTACTGGGATTTCATGGGAATTATCAGGAATTTAGGATTTGCTGGGATTTACTGGGAATTCGGGATTTACTGGGATTTCATTGGAATTATCAGGAATTTGGGATTTGCTGGGATTTAATGGGAATTATCAGGAATTTGGGATTCACTGGGAATTTGGGATTCACTGGGATTTAATGGGGATTACCAGGAATTCAGGATTTAATGGGAATTATCAGGAATTTGGGGTTTACTGGATTTCCTGGGATTTAATGGGAATCGTCGGGAATTTGGGATTTATTGGGATTTACTGGGGCTTCGGGAGTCACCGGGATTTAATGGGAATTAGTGGGAATTCGGGATTTAGTGGGATTTCATGGGAATTATCAGGCATTCTGGTTCACTGGGATTTACTGGGAATTCGGGATTTACTGGGATTTAAAGGGAATTATCAGGAATTTGGGATTTACTGGGAATTTGGGATTTACTGGGAATTTGGGATTTACTGGGATTTAATGGGAATTAGTGGGAATTCAGGATTTGCTGGGATTTAACGGGGATAGTCGGGAATTTGGGATTTGCTGGGATTTAATGGGAATTATCAGGAATTCGGGATTTACTGGGAATTTGGGATTCACTAGGAATTTGGGATTTAATGGGAATTAGTGGGAATTCGGGATTTAGTGGGATTTAAAGGGAATTATCAGGAATTTGGGATTTACTGGGAATTTGGGATTCACTGGGAATTTGGGATTTACTGGGATTTAATGGGAATTATCGGGAATTTGGGATTTACTGGGATTTAATGGGAATTATTGGGAATTCCGGGTTTACTGGAAATTTCGGATTCACTGGGAATTTGGGATTCACTGGGATTTAATGGGAATTATCAGGAATTTGGAGTTTACTGGGATTTACTGGGTTTTAACGGAATCGTCGGGAATTTGGGATTTATTGGATTTACTGGGGCTTCGGAGTCACCGGGATTTAATGGGAATTAGTGGGAATTCGGGATTTAGTGGGGTTTCATGGGAATTATCAGGCATTCTGGGTTCACTGGGATTTACTGGGAATTCGGGATTTACTGGGATTTAAAGGGAATTATCAGGAATTTGGGATTTACTGGGAATTTGGGATTCACTGGGAATTTGGGATTTACTGGAATTTGGGATTTACTGGGATTTAATGGGAATTAGTGGGAATTCAGGATTTGCTGGGATTTAACGGGGATAGTCGGAATTCGGGATTTACTGGGAATTTGGGATTCACTGGGAATTTGGGATTTACTGGGATTTAATGGGAATTATTGGGAATTCCGGGTTTACTGGAAATTTCGGATTCACTGGGAATTTGGGATTTACTGGGATTTAATGGGAATTATCAGGAATTTGGGGTTTACTGGGATTTACTGGGATTTAACGGGAATCGTCGGGAATTCGGGATTTACTGGGATTCGCTGGGGCTTCGCAGTCACCAGGATTTAATGGGAATTAGTGGGAATTCAGGATTTACTGGGATTTCATGGGAATTATCAGGCATTCCAGGTTTACTGGGAATTTGGGATTTACTGGGATTTAATGGGAATTATCAGGAATTGGAGTTTACTGGGATTTAATGGCAATTATCAGGAATTCGGGGTTTACTGGGATTTACTGGGTTTTAACGGGAATTGTCGGGAATTTGGGATTTATTGGATTTACTGGGGCTTCAGGATTCACTGGGATTTAATGGGAATTAGTGGAATTCAGGATTTAGTGGGAATTCATGGGAATTATCAGGCATTCCAGGTTTACTGGGAATTGGGATTTGCTGGGATTTAATGGGAATTATCAGGAATTTGGGTTTACTGGTATTTACTGGGAATTCGGGATTTACTGGATTTAATGGGAATTATCGGAATTTGCAATTTACTGGGATTTACTGGAAATCACTGGGAATTTGAGAGAGCTCCATGATCTACCAGAAATTCCACAGAGTCCTGGGATTTAGCAGGAATTCAAAATTCCCTGGAATTTGGAATCCTTCCCATGGAATTTGGGATCGTTCCCAGTTAATTCCCAGGGAATTTGGGATCCTTCCCATGGAATTTGGGATAATTCCCATGGAATTTGGGATCGATTCCAGTTAACTCCCATGGAATTTGGGATCCTTCTCAGGGGAATTGGGATAATTCCCATGAAATTTGGGATCATTCCCATGGAATTTGGGATTGTTCTCAGTTAATTCCCATGGAATTTGGGATCCTTCCCGTGAAATTTGGGATCATTCCCAGTTAATTCCCATGGAATTTGGGATCCTTCCATGGAATTTAGGATCCTTCCCATGGAATTTGGGTCATTCCCACAGAATGGCTGAAAGGATCCCAAAATCCCCAATTTTGGACTCAGAGCCGTTTCCCCGTTCCAAAAATTCCAATTTTTTGTTGGATGTTGGTGGGAATTTAGGACTGAAATTTGGGAAAGGATTCCCAAGGGATCTGGGGATGGATGCAGGGGGAGGAAATTCCAGCACTTGCCTCTGCTCGAGCCTGAATTCCAATCTCCGTACCCTAAAAAACAGCAAAACCCCAGTCAGGCTCCCAAAATCCCCCAAATTTCCCCAAATTTCCCCCAAAATTCCCTCAAATCTGTCGGGAATCGGCCCCAGGAGCCCCAAATTCTGAATTTCCATCCAAGCTGGGAACCACTCTCAGCCCTGGGGGTTTGGGGGTGGTCAAGAAAAGGAAATTCCTGCTGGGAAATTGGGGGAAAAGGAGGAAAAACAGGAGAAAAGTCAGAAAAAGTGGGGAAAAAATGGGAAAGAACAGGGGAAATTGGGAAAAATGGGAAAATTGAGGAAAATGGGGGAAAAAGGGAAAAAAAGGGGGGGAAAGGGGGAGGGGGGAATGGGGAAAATGGGGAGATAATGGAGAAAAAATTGGGGGAAATGGAGGGGGAAATGGGAAAAATGGGGGAAAATAGGAAAAATGGGGGGGAAAAGGGGAAAAGGGAGGGGAAATGGAGAAAATGGGGAAAAAAAGAAAGGAAAAAAGGGGGAATAAGGAGAAAAAAAGGGGGAGAAGGGAAAAAGGGAAAAAATGAGAAAAAATGGAAGAAAAGAATAAAAATGGGAAAATGATGAAAAATGGGAGAAAAGGGGGAAAGGGGAAAAAACGAGGAAAAAAGGGGAGTAAAGGGGGAAAAAAGAGGAAAAAGGGGGAAAAACAGGGAAAAATTGGGAAAATTTGGGAAAAAACTGGGACAGATGGGAAAATATGGGGAAAACCAGGAGAAAACAGGAAAAAAAATGGGAAAGAATGGGGGGGAAAGGGGGAAAATGGGAAATATGAGGAAAAAAATGAAAAAATGGGAAAAAAGGGGGAAAAATCAGCAAAAATCAGGAACAAATTGAGACAGATGGGAAAATGTGGGGAAAACCAGGGGAAACAGGAAAAAATAGAAAGAAAACCCAGGGAAATGAGAAAAAAATGGGAGAAATTAGAACAAATTGAGAAAGAATTGGGAAAATGGAGGGGGGGAAATAAGAAAAATAGGGGAAATGGAAAAGAATGAGAAAAAAAAAGGGGGAAAAAAAGGGGAAAACCAGGGTAAAATGGGAAAAAAGGGAGTTGGATCCGTTCCTGCTGTTCCCGAAATTCCCCAGTGTAATTTCGGCCCTAATTAGCGGCTCCTCATTAGCATAAAAACCCAATTAAGGGGTTTGGGCGCTCCTTCCCCGCCTGCGGGTGGGAATTCTCCGGGAATATTGCGGGAATCGCTGCCCCGCCCCGCCAGGTGTGGCCCAGGTGATTAATGGAAAAATGGGATAAAAATGACAAAAAAATGGGATAAAACCGGGGAAAATGGGATTAAAATGAGAAAAAATGGGATTAAAATGAGAAAAAATGGGATAAAAACGGCTCGGGAGGGGTCGGGGTGGGAATAAACCCGGGCGGGGATGGAACCGGGAATTCCCGGGAGCGGGAGAGGCGAACGGGGCTGGACTGGGAGAAAATCCCGGTTTGGGTGCAAATTCCCGGGAATTTGGGAATTTAGAGTGCCCAAAGTGGGACCAGAAGAGGCGAACGGGGCTGGACTGGGAGCAAATCCCGGTTTGGGATCAAATTCCCGGGAATTTGGGAATTTACAGTGCCCAAAGCGGGACCAGAAGAGGCGAACGGGGCTGGACTGGGAGCAAATCCCGGTTTGGGATCAAATTCTCGGGAATTTGGGAATTTCCACCGTTCAAAGAGGAACCGGGAGAATCTCGATTTTGGGATCAAATCCCGGTTTTGGGACGGAATCCCGGTTTTTGAGATCAGCCCAGGAATTGGGGCTGTCCCGGTGCCCCCGGCCGAGCCCTCCCGCCCTTCCCGGGCCCCTCAAGGGACATCCCCGGTCCCGGTGTCGCCCCCGTCCCTCACAGACATCCCCGGTGTTCCACCCCGGTATCCCTTACGGGCACCTCCATGTCCTGGAATCCCCGGTCCCTCACTGACACCCCCGGTCGCCTCACGGACATCTCCGTGCCCCGGTGTCCCCGCAACGTGCCCGGTTCCTCAGAGCCCCCCCATCCCCATGTCCCGTTGTCCCCCGGTCCCCTCAAACACATCCCCGGGCCCCTCACGGTCACCCCCGGTCCGGTCCCTCAGGGTCCGCCCTCCATGTCCAGGAACCCCCCGGTCCCTCAGAGACACCCCCGGTTCCTCACGTCCCCCCCGGTATCTCCCGGTCCCCTCAAGGACATCGCCGTGTCCCAGTGTCCCCCAACGTGCCCGGTTCCTCAGAGCCCCCCATCCCCATGTCCCGTTGTCCCCCGGTTCCTCACGGTCTCCCCCGGTCCCTTAAGGTCCCCCTCTATGTGCTGGAACCACCCGGTCCCTCAGAGACACCCCAGGTCCCTCAGGGTCCGCCCTCCATGTTCAGGAACTCCCCGGTCCCTCAGAGACACCCCGGTCCCTCACGGTCACCCCCGGTCCCTCACGGTTCCCCCTCCATGTCCAGGAACCCCCCGGTCCCTCACGGTCATCCCTGGCCCCTCACGGTCACCCCCGGTCCCGGTGTCCCCCCCAGTCCCTCAGGAAAATCCCGCTCCCTCACAGACACCCCAAGTCCCTCACGGACATCTCCGTGTCTCAGTGTCACCCCAACGCCCCGGTGTCCCCCCGGTTCCTCGCGGTCACCCCTGGCCCCTCACGGATACCCCCGGTGTCCCCAAGTCCCTCAGGGACCCCTCCCCGTTCCCGCTCTGCCCTCACGGCTCCCGCCGAACCCCTCCCCTCAGGGCTCCCGGCCCGCCCGCCTCCCCCTCATGGACCCGCCGTGGCCCCTCACGGTTCCACCGCCCCACACCGACCCCAGCGGCCCCTCACGGTTCCGCTCCACACCGATCCCGGCGCTCCCTCACGGACCCGTCACCCCTCACCGACCCCAGCGGCCCCTCACGGTTCCCGCTCCACACCGATCCCGGCGGTCCCTCACGGACCCCGTCACCCCTCACCGACCCCAGCGGCCCCTCACGGTTCCCGCTCCACACCGACCCAGCGGCCCCTCACGGACTCGCCGCCCCTCACGGACCCCGTCACCCCTCACCGACCCCAGCGGCCCCTCACGGTTCCCGCTCCACACCAACCCCAGCCCCTCACGGTCCCACTGCCCTTCATAGACCCCACCGCCCCTCACGGCTCCCGCTCCTCACTGACCCCAGCGAGTCCCTCACGGACCCATCGCCCCTCACCGACCGCAGTGGCTTCTCACGGTTTCTGCTCCTCACCGACCCCGCCGCCCCTCACCGACCGCAGTGGTTTCTCACGGTCTCTGCTCCTCACCGACCCCGCCGCCCCTCACCGTTCCCGCTGCTCACTGACCCCAGCGAGTCCCTGACGGACCCACCGCCCTGACGGACCCGCCGCCCCTCACGGTTCTTTCCGCCCCTCACGGTTCCCGCCCTCACCGACCTCAGCGAGCGAGCCCCTGATGGATCCCTCCGCCCGTCACGGACCCCCCGCTCCTCACCGTCCCCAGCGAGCCCCTCACGGATCCCTCCGCCCGTCACGGACCCCGCCGTCCCTCACAGCTCCCGCTCCTCACCGACCCCAGCGAGCCCCAGACGGTTCCGGCCGCCCCTCACAGACCCCGCCGCCCCTCCCGGTTGCCGCTTCTCACTGACCCCAGAGAGTCCCTCACGGATCGCTCTGCCCGTCACGGACCCGCCGGCCCTCCCGGTTCTCGCTCTTCATAGACCCCAGAGACGCCTGACGGATCCCGCCGCCCCTCACGGACCCCTCCGGCCCCTCCCGGTCCCGGTGCCCGCGGTCCCTCCCGTCCCGGTGCCGCCCCCTCCCCTCACCGTAGCTCATGATGGCGGCGCCTCCTCCCCTTTCCCGGGCGGTAACGGCGCCGTGCTGGCCCCGCCCCCTCGCGCTGATTGGACGCGCCGCTCCGCCTCCCCCGCGATGATTGGTCCCCACGGGTCGCGCCTCCCATGGCAGCCGGCCGGCGTCGTTCATCGCATTTCCCGCGCTACGATTGGTGAAAATCAGAGTCTGCTTGATGAGGAGGCGTGGTTTCAGCAGCTTTGCTCTCCTATTGGACAGCTGTGCCGGCTTAGGACCTATCGCGTGACAGGCGCGCCTCTGGCCACGCCCCCTCGCCGCAGCACCGGCTGCTATTGGATGCCTGCGCCGAGGCCACGCCCCTTGTGGCGCCCTCACGTGGCCGCTGGCGGCGGTGCGGCGTCACCTGGGGTCACGTGTTTGTCACGTGCGGCGCGTGTCACGTGTTCGTCACGTGTGGGACGCGGGGACGGAGCCGGGGTCACCGGGGGGCTCCAAAACCTCCAAAAATCCCAAAAAAATCCCCAAAAAATGACCCCAAATCCACAAATAACGGCCCCAAATCCACCAATAACGGCCCGAAATCCCCGTCCAGTGCCCCCAAATCCCAAATAACCCCAAATCCACAAATAACGGCCCCAAATCCCCAAATAACGGCCCCAAATCCACAAACGGCCCCAAATCCCCGTCCCAGTGCCCCAAATCCCAAATAACCCCAAATCCCCAAATAACGGCCCCAAATCCCCGTCCCAGTGCCCCTAAATCCCAAATAACCCAAATTATAACGGCCCCAAATCCCCGTCCCAGTGCCCTAAATCCAAATAACCCCAAATCCCAAAAAATGACCCCAAATCCTTCCTGTGTCCCCAAATCCCCAAACAACACCAAATCCCGTCCCGGTGTCCCAAATCTCCCAAAAAAATGACCCAAATCCCGTCCCGGTGTCCCCAAATCCCCCAAAACACCAAATCCCAAAAAATGACCCCAAATCCCGTCCTGGTGTCCCCAAATCTCCCAAAAAATGACCCCAAATCCCGTCCCTGTGTCCCCAAATCCCCAAAAAATGACCCCAAATCCCTGTCCCAGTGTCCCCAATGTCCCCAAATCTCCATCCCAGTGTCCCCAATGTCCCCAAATCCCAAAAAATGACCCCAAATCCTAAATTCTCCCAAATTCCCTGGAATTCCCCAAATTTCCTGAATTTTCCCAAATTTCCTCCAAATTTCCCTGGAATTCTCCCAAACCCCCTGGATTTCCCCCAAAATTTTCCTTAAATTCCCCCAAATCCCCCGGGAATTTCCAAAATTTCCTTGGATTCCCCCGAAATTTCCACCAAATCCCCTCTGGATTTTCCTAAATTCTCCCAAATTCCCCTGAATTCCCCCAAATTTCCTTGGATTTCCCAAATTTCTTTGGATTTTCCCCAAATTTCCCTGGATCCATCCCAAATTTCCTTGGATTTTCCCCAATTTCCTCAAATTTTCCTCAAATCCCCCTGAATTCCTCCAAATTTCCTCAGATTTTCCCCAAATTTCCTTGGAATTCCCCAAATTTCCTTGGATTTTCCCAAATTTCTCTGGAATTCCCCCAAATTTCCTCGGATTTCCCCAAATCCCCTGGAATTTCCCAAATTTCCTTGGATTTTCCCCAAATTTCCCTGGAATTCCCCCAAATTTCCTCGGATTTTCCCCAAATTTCTCTGGAATTCCCCCAAATTTCCTCAAATTTTCCTCAAATCCCCTGGAATTTCCCAAATTTCCTTGGATTTTCCCCAAATTTCCCTGGAATTCCCCCAAATTTCCTCGGATTTTCCCCAAATTTCTCTGGAATTCCCCAAATTTCCTCGGATTTTCCCAAATTTCCTTGATTTTCCACAAATTTCCTGGAATTCTCCCAAATTTCCTTGATTTTCCCCAAATTTCCCTGGAATTCCCCCAAATTTCCTCAAATTTTCCTCAAATCCCCCTGGAATTCCTCCAAATTTCCTCGGATTTTCCCCAAATTTCCCTCCCAAATTTCCTCAGATTTTCCCCAAATTTCTTGGATTTTCCCAAATTTCTCTGGAATTCCCCAAATTTCCTCGGATTTTCCCCAAATTTCCTTGGATTTTCACAAATTTCCCTGGAATTCTCCCAAATTTCCTCAGATTTTCCCAAATTTCCCTGGAATTCCCCCAAATTTCCTCAAATTTTCCTCAAATCCCCCTGGAATTCTCCAAATTTCCTCAGATTTTCCCCAATTTCCCTGGAATTCCATCCCAAATTTCCTCAGATTTCCCCAAATTTCCCTGGAATTCCATCCCAAATTTCCTTGGATTTTCCCCAAATTTCCCTGGAATTCCCCAAATTTCCTCGGATTTTCCCCAAATCCCCTGGAATTCTCCCAAATTTCCTTGGATTTTCCCCAAATTTCCCTGGAATTCCCCCAAATTTCCTCGGATTTTCCCAAATTTCTCGGATTTTCCACAAATTTCCTGGAATTCTCCCAAATTTCCTCGGAATTTCACAAATTTCCCAAATTTCCCCCAATTTCCCCCAGTCCATGCAGAAACTCCGTTTTTTTCCCGGATTTCATCTCCAGAAGAATTTAATCCATCGTCCCCAGTGCCGGGTACAGGAACCGCCGGAAACGTCCCGAAAACGTGGAAATAAAATTTAAAAAAAGGAAAAAAAACCCCAAAAAAACAAAAACAAAAAAAATTTCCATTAAAATTCCTTCTGAAATCCGGAAGTTTGGGGGATTCCCAAATAAAAACGGAATTTTTTCCTTTTTTCCTTTGCTTTCTACACAAATCTAGAGTTTAAAAAAGTCGGGGTGAGGGAGGGAAAAAAACGGGAACGAAACCAAGAAAACAAAATAAAAAATCAAAAGGAAATTTGGGGAAAAACCGGAGCTGAATCCTCCTGGAATTTTTGGGGATTCCCACAGGATTTCCTCGGGAAAAATGGGAATTTTTGGGAATTCCCACAGGATTTCCTCGGGAAAAATGGAATTTTGGGGAATTCCCACAGGATTTCCTCGGGAAAAATGGGAATTTTTGGGAATTCCCACAGGATTTCCTCGGGAAAAATGGGAATTTTGGGGATTCCCACAGGATTTCCTCGGGAAAAATGGGAATTTTTGGGAATTCCCACAGGATTTCCTCGGGAAAAATGGGAATTTTTGGGAATTCCCACAGGATTTCCTCGGGAAAAATGGGAATTTTTGGAACATGCAACCCCGGAACTGAGGGAAATTCCGACATCTACGGGGCCACTAAAATAAAAACAAAACCAAAAAAAAAATCAGGAATTTTAGAATTTTAGGAATTTACAACTCTGCCAAGGGTCCAAATGTACAAAATGCACAGCGCTTCCCCCCGGGAATCCTGCTGGAAATTCTGGAAATTCTGGGAATTCCTTCTTTGGGATAAAAAAGGGAATTTTTCCGTTCATTTCCCGGGGATCGAGGGCAGAATTCCTGAAATCCCGCAGGGAATGCTCCGTGTGTGTGTTTGTAGTGCTTGCGGCTTTCCCAGCCCGAAAAAAAAAACCCCAAAAAAATCCCAAAATCGCCCCAAAAATTGGGCAGAACCCCCCGGGAAGGAGCCCCCGCTGGAATGCTGAATCCTCAGGGGGTTTGATTTGATCCATGGGTTATTTTTGTTGGTTTTTTAATGTGTGTGGGTTATTTTTGTTGATTTTTGTTTTAATTCCAGGGTTTTTTTGGAATTTTTGGGGCTCTCAGGCAGGGCCGGGGGCTCCGGGGGGGCCTCGCCGGGCGGCGGCTCCGCTTGGAGAAATTCATGTCGAGGATGTGGCGCTGCAGGTGCCGCAGCCACTGCTCCTGCACCGCCAGCGGGCCCTGGAACTGCACCTCGCAGAACCTGGGAATGAGAGAAAAATGCAGAATTTAGGGTTGGGGGTGGAACTGCACCTCGCAGAACCTGGGAAATAGGAGAAAAATCCAGAATTTAGGGTTTGGGGGTGAACTGCACCTCGCAGAACCTGCAAATGAGAGAAAAATGGAATTTAAAATGCAGAATTTATTGGGTGCAGGGTTTGGGGTTTGGGGTGGAACTGCATGGTTCTGGGTGCATGGAACTGGGTGGTTCTGCACCTCGCAGAACCTGCAAAATAGGAGAAAAATGGAATTTAAAATGCAGAATTTATTGGGGTGCAGGGTTCGGGGTTTGGGGGGTGGAACTGCACTGGCAGAACCTGCGAAATCACAGAAAAATGCAGAATTTAGGGTTTGGGGGTGGAACTGCACTGGCAGAACCTGGGAATGAGAGAAAAATCCAGAATTTAGGGTTTTGGGGTGGAACTGCACCTCGCAGAACCTGGAAATGAGAGAAAAATACAGAATTTAGGGTTTGGGGGTGGAACTGCACCTCTCAGAACCTGAAATGAGAGAAAAATGGAATTTAAAATGCAGAATTTATTGGGGTGCAGGGTTCGGGGTTTGGGGGGTGGAACTGCACCTCGCAGAACCTGCAAAATGAGAGAAAAATGAATTTTAAATCCAGAATTTTGGGTTTGGGGGTGGAACTGCACCTCGCAGAACCTGCAAATGAGAGAAAAAATGGAATTTAAAATGCAGAATTTAGGGGGAGATTCAGGGTTTGGGGGGTTCGGGGTTTGGGGGGTGGAACTGCACCTCGCAGAACCTGGGAAATCAGAGAAAAATGGAATTTAAAATGCAGAATTTAGGGGGAGATTCAGGGTTTGGGGGTTCGGGGTTTGGGGGGTGGAACTGCACCTCGCAGAACCTGGGAAATCAGAGAAAAATGGAATTTAAAATGCAGAATTTAGGGTTTGGGGGGTGGAACTGCACCTGGCAGAACCTGGGAAATAGGAGAAAATGCAGAATTTAGGGGGGTTCGGGGTTGGGGGGTGGAAGAGCGGGGAAAATTGGGAGAAAGCCCCCAGAAAAGGTTGGAAAATTGGGAAAAAGCCCCCCAAAAAGGTTGGAAAATTGGGAAAAGCGCCCAGAAAAGCGCCCAGAGCGTGCCCACCTGCACTTGAGGGTGTAGATGTTGCCCACGAACTTGACGAGCGAGGTCTGGGGCGGGCGCGGCACCAGGGCGGGCACCGGGCGCACGCGCGGCGGCGGCCGCGGCTCCGGGAGCTTCCGCGGGAACTCGGCGCCGGGCTCGGCCTCGCGCGGCAGCGGCGGCTCCAGGGGCCGCGCCTGGCGCCGCTCGAACTCTGCCACGGGGCAAAATCTGGGGTTACGGGGGGCTGCGAGGGTCCCTGGCACGGGTATGGGCACGGGTATGGAGCCCAGTGCCAGCCCCAGTTTCCCATTCCCAGTTTCCCATTCCCAATCCCATTCCGGCTCCAGGGGCAAAATCTGGGTTACGGGGGGCTGCGAGGGTCCCTGGCACGGGTATGGGCACGGGTATGGAGCCCAGTGCCAGCCCCAGTTTCCCGTCCCCATTCCCAATCCCATTCCGGCTCCAGGGGCTGCGCCTGGCGCCGCTCGAACTCTGCCACGGGGCAAAATCTGGGGTTACGGGGGGGCTGCGAGGGTCCCTGGCATGGGTATGGGCACGGGCATGGATCCCATCCCCATTCCCAGTTTCCCATCCCCATTCCCAGTTTCCCATCCCCATTCCCAGTTTCCCGTCCCCATTCCCAGTTTCCCGTCCCCATTCCCAGTTTCCCGTCCCCATTCCCAGTTTCCCATCCCATTCCCATTCCCAGCCCCATTCCGGCTCCAGGGGCCGCGCCTGGCGCCGCTCAAACTCTGCCACGGGCAAAATCTGGGGTTACGGGGGGCTGCGAGGGTCCCTGGCATGGGTATGGGCACGGGCATGGATCCCATCCCCATTCCCAGTTTCCCGTCCCCATTCCCAGTTTCCCATCCCATTCCCAGTTTCCCATTCCCAGTTTCCCGTCCCCATTCCCAGTTTCCCATCCCCATTCCCATTCCCAATCCCATTCCGGCTCCAGGGGCCGCGCCCTGGCGCCGCTCGAAACTCTGCCATGGGGAATTTGGGGTTACGGGGGGCTGCGAGGGTCCCTGGCACAGCTCTGGGCACGGGTATGGACCCCAGTGCCAGCCCCAGTTTCCCATCCCCATTCCCAGTTTCCCATCCCCATTCCCATTCCCAATCCCATTCCGGCTCCAGGGGCCGCGCCTGGCGCCGCTCCAACTCTGCCATGGGGAATTTGGGGTTACGGGGGGGCTGCGAGGGTCCCTGGCACGGTTATGGAGCCCAGTGCCAGCCCCAGTTTCCCGTCCTGTCCCCGTCCCCAATTTCACAGCCCCAGCCCCATTCCCATCCCCAGATTCCCATCCTGTCCCCAGTCCTGTCCCTGTCCCAATTTCACAGCCCCAGCCCCATCCCCAATCTCCCAATCCTGTCCCCATTCCCAATTCACAAGCCCCATTCCCATTTCTCCCACCCCAAACCCCATTTTTCCCATTCCCAACCCCCCAATTCCCCTTTCCCCACCACTCAGGGCTGAAGTTGCCCCTCTGCTCCTCCACCTTCACCACCCTCATTCCCATTCCTGACCCCATTTTCCCCATTCCCAAACCCCACAAACCCCACAATTCCCACCCCAAACCCCCCAAACCCCCCAAACCCTACAAATCCCATTTCTTCCCACCACTCACTGCTGAAGTTGCCCCTCTGCTCCTCCACCTTCAGCACCCCTCATTCCCATTCCCATTCCCCATTCCCATTCCCCATTCCCATTCCCCATTCCCTGCCCCACATTTCCCATTCAAACCCCATTCCCAACCCATAAATCACATTTTGTCCCATTTCCCCCCAATCCCATCACTCACTGCTGAAGTGGCCCCTCTGCTCCTCCACCTTCACCACTCCTCATTCCCATTCCCATTCCCATTCCCCATTCCCAGCCCCACAATTCCCACCCAAACCCCATTTTTTCCATTCCCAAACCCCCCAATTGCCCTTTCCCCATCACTCACTGCTGAAGTTGCCCCTCTGCTCCTCCACCTTCACCACTCCTCATTCCCATTCCCATTCCCCATTCCCAATCCCACATTTCCCACCCAAACCCCACATTTCCCATTCCCAGCCCCACATTTCCCATTCCCAGCCACACATTTCCCACCCCAAACCCCATTCCCAACCCCATAAACCACATTTTTCCCATTTCCCTCAATCCCACCACTCACTGCTGAAGTTGCCCCTCTGCTCCTCCACCTTAACCTCTCCTCATTCCCATTCCCATTCCCAAACCCACAATTCCCACCCCAAACCCCATTTTTTCCATTCCCAACCCCATTTTTTCCATTCCAAACCCCCAATTCCCCCAACCCCACCACTCACTGGTGAAGTTGCCCCTCTGCTCCTCCACCTTCACCACTCCTCATTCCCATTCCATTCCCCATTCCCAGCCCCACAATTCCCACCCCAAACCCCACGTTTCCCACCCCAAACCCCATTTTTTCCATTCCAAACCCCATAAATCACATTTTTTCCCATTTCCCCCCCTCTCCCCACCACTCACTGCTGAAGTTGCCCCTCTGCTCCTCCACCTTCACCACGCCCAGACGGCGTGCCCAGCGCCCCGCTCCGCTCCCTCGGGGCCCTTGCCGCACTCCCCCAGCGCCGCCTCGGCCGCCAGCCCGCCCTTGGGCAGGAAGGGCACGGCCAGGCCCCGCGCGGCTCCCGCGGGTGCGCCGAGCTGCGGAACTTCTTGGAGAAGGGGCGCCCGCCCTGGATGTAGCTGCGGTAGGCGCCGGCCTTGTGCGGGCGGTGCCGGATCCACTCGCGCAGCGTCTCGATGGGCGAGCCGTTCACGCACCACTCGGTGACGCCGAACTGCCGCAGGTGCGCCCGGGCGTGGCTGGCCAGCGCCTTCCTGTCTCAAAGTACAGCCCGCACAGCTCGCAGCAGCTTCTGCTGCTGGGAAGTACAGAAAAACAAGAAAAAACGGCATTAAAATTGGGTTAAAATGGTGAAATGGGGTATGGGCAGTGCCTGAACTGCCGCAGGTGCGCCCGGGCGTGGCTGGCCAGCGCCTTCCTGTTCTCAAAGTACAGGCCCGCACAGCTCGCAGCAGGCTTCTGCTGCTGGAAGTACAGAAAAGCCAGAAAAAACAGGATTAAAATTGGGTTAAAATGGTGAAAATGGGGTATGGGCAGTGCCGAACTGCCGCAGGTGTGCCGGGCGTCGCTGGCCAGGAGTTCTCAAAGTAGAGCCCGCACAGCTCGCAGCAGGGAGGACATGGAAAAATGGCGAAAAAAAATGGGGAAGAAAAGTGAAAGATTTGGGAAAAAAATGGAAAAAAAAGGGGAAAAAAAGAGAAAAAGCATCTGCTCTCAGCCAGTGGCAAAAACATGCCAAAGATGTCCCAAAGATCCAAAAACCATCCCAAAACGATCCCGAAGATCCCAAAGCCACCCCAAAGATCCCAAAACCATCCCTAAACCATCCCAAAACCCCAAAAAATCCTGTGATTTCCCCCCAACACTCACAGGCCTCGTGCAGCGCCTTGGCCTTGAAGCCCAGCTCGAAGCCTTTGTGCTCGGCCTTGCCGTGCCCACCCAGCCCATCCCAAAACCACTCCAAAACCATCCCAAATCCATCCTAAAACCACCCAAAACCACCTCAAAACCCCAAAATTCCCAGTAATTCCCCATGGCACTCACAGGCCTTGTCGTGCAGCGCCTCGGCCTTGAAGCCCAGCTCGAAGCCTTGTGCTTGGCCTCGCCGTGCCCGCCCAGCCCACCCCAAACCCATCTGAAATCCATCCCAAAGATCCCAAAACCACCCCAAAGATCCCAAAACCATCCCTAAACCACCCCAAAGATCCCAAAACCATCCCTAAACCTTCCCAAAACCCCAAAAATCCCGTAATTCCCCCCCACACTCACAGGCCTTGTCGTGAAGCGCCTTGGCCTTGAAGCCCAGCTCGAAGCCTTTGTGCTGGGCCTCGCCGTGCCTGCCCAGCCCACCCCAAAACACCCCAAAACCATCCCAAAACCATCTGAAACATCCCAAAACCACCCCAAATCCATCCTAAAACCACCCAAAACCACCTCAAAACCCCAAAATTCCCAGTAATTCCCCATGGCACTCACAGGCCTTGTCGTGCAGCGCCTTGGCCTTGAAGCCCAGCTCGAAGCCTTTGTGCTTGGCCTTGCCGTGCCCACCCAAAACCACACCAAAAACCACCCCAAAACCATCCTAAACCCCTCCCAAAGATCCCAAACCACCCCAAAGATCCCCAAACCATCCCAAAACCCCCAAAATCCCGTGATTTCCCCCATGGCACTCACAGGCCTTGTCGTGCAGCGCCTCGGCCTTGAAGCCCAGCTCGAAGCCTTTGTGCTTGGCCTCGCCGTGCCCGCCCAGCCTACCCCAAACCCATCTGAAATCCATCCAAAGATCCCAAAGCCATCCCAAAGATCCCAAAACCATCCCTAAACCATCCCAAAACCCCAAAAATCCCGTGATTTCCCCCTATGGCACTCACAGGCCTTGTCGTGCAGTGCCTTGGCCTTGAAGCCCAGCTCGAAGCCTTTGTGCTTGGCCTCGCCGTGCCTACCCAGCCAACCCAAAACCAGCCCAAAACCATCCTAAATCCATCCCAAAGATCCCAAAACCACCCCAAAGATCCCTAAACCATCCCTAACCATCCCAAAGCCCCAAAGATCCCGTAATTCCCCCCCCACACTCACAGGCCTTGTCGTGCAGCGCCTTGGCCTTGAAGCCCAGCTCGAAGCCTTTGTGCTGGGCCTCGCCGTGCCTGCCCAGCCCATCCCAAAACCACCCCAAAACCATCCCAAATCCATCTGAAACATCCCAAAACCACCCCAAATCCATTCAAAAACCACCCAAAACCACCCCACAGATCCCAAAATTCCCAGTAATTCCCCCCAACACTCACAGGCCTTGTCGTGCAGCGCCTTGGCCTTGAAGCCCAGCTCGAAGCCTTTGTGCTTGGCCTCGCCGTGCCCGCCCAGCCTGTCCGTGTCGCCCAGGGGTCTCTTGGCAGCCAGGAAGGCTCCGGGGCCGCCCTTGGAGCCCAGCGGTGCCAGCGCCAGCCCCGAGCCCGCCTTGCCCAGGGCCAGCCCCGGCGGCAGCGCCTTGCCCGGCCCCGAGGGCGCCTTGGGCTCCTCCTCGCACAGCCCGGGCCCGGCTCCAGCCCGGCGCCAGCGGCGGCTCCTTCTTGATGAGGCAGGGCTTGATTTCTTCCTGAGGATTTCCCGCAGCGTGTCGATGGGGGAGCCGTTCACCGACCACTCGGTGACGCCCATCTGGCGCAGGTGCGAGCGCGCGTGGCTGGACAGGCCCTTGCGGTTCTCGAAGAACTCGCCGCAGAACTCGCAGCGGATGTCGCGCACCGGGTCCGCCCTGGAGGCTGCGGGAGAGGGGAAATTCCAGAATCAGGGATGGATGGAACTCCCTGGATGGGCTCAGAGTGTCCCCAAAATCCCCAGGACGAGCCTCAAGAACTCGCAGCGGATGTCGCGCACCGGGTCTGCCCTGGAGGCTGTGGGAGAGGGGAAAATTCTGGGATTAGGAAGGGATGGATGGAACTCCCTGGATGGATTTTAGAGCCTCAAATATCCGGGGTTAGGTCCCAAAATCTCCAGGGTGAGCTCCCAAAGATCTCCAGGATGAGCTCCCCAAAATCCCTGGGATGAGCCCCAAGAACTCGCAGCGGATGTCGCGCACCGGGTCCGCCCTGGAGGCTGCGGGGAGAGGGGAAATTCCAGAATCAGGATGGATGGAACTCCCTGGATGGGCTCAGAGTGTCCCCAAAATCCCCAGGACGAGCCTCAAGAACTCGCAGCGGATGTCGCGCACCGGGTCCGCCCTGGAGGCTGTGGAGAGGGGAAAATTCTGGATTAGGAAGGGATGGATGGAACTCCCTGGATGCGATTTTAGAGCCTCAAATATCCGGGGTTAGGTCCCCAAAATCTCCAGGGTGAGCTCCCCAAAATCTCCAGGATGAGCTCCCCAAAATCCCTGGGATGAGCTCAAGAACTCGCAGCGGATGTCGCGCACCGGGTCCACCCTGGAGGCTGTGGGAGAGGGGAAAATTCTGAGATTAGGAAGGGATGGATGGAACTCCCTGGATGGGATTTTAGAGCCTCAAATATCCGGGGTGAGCTCCCAAAATCCCCGGGATGAGCTCCAGAATCCCCAGGACGAGCCCCAAGAACTCGCAGCGGATGTCGTGCACCGGGTCCGCCCTGGAGGCTGTAGGGAGAGGGGAAAATTCCAGAATTAGGGATGGATGCGACCCCCTGGATGGGCTCAGAGCGTCCCAAAATCTCCAGGATGAGCTCCCCAAAATCTCCGGGATGAGCTCCCCAAAATCCCCAGGATGAGCTCCCCAAAATCTCCAGGATGAGCTCCCCAAAATCCCCGGGATGAGCTCCCCAAAATCTCCGGATGAGCTCCCAAAATCCCCAGGATGAGCTCCCCAAAATCTCCAGGATGAGCTCCCCAAAATCCCCAGGATGAGCTCCCCAAAATCTCCAGGATGAGCTCCCCAAAATCCCCAGGATGAGCTCCCAAAATCTCCAGGATGAGCTCCCCAAAATCTCCAGGATGAGCTCCCCAAAATCTCCAGGATGAGCTCCCCAAAATCTCCGGGATGAGCTCCCAAAATCTCCAGGATGAGCTCCCCAAAATCTCCAGGATGAGCTCCCCAAAATCTCCACGGTGAGCTCCCCAAAATCTCCAGGATGAGCTCCCCAAAATCTCCAGGATGAGCTCCCCAAAATCCCCGGGATGAGCTCCCCAAAATCCCCGGGACGAGCCCCAAGAACTCGCAGCGGATGTCGCGCACCGGATCCGCCCTGGAGGCTCCGGGAGAGGGGAAATTCCAGAATTAGGGATGGAAACCCCTGGATGGGCTCAGAGCGTCCCAAAATCATCAGGATGAGCTCCCAAAAAGCCAAAGGGTGAGCTCCCAAAATCTCCAGGATGAGCTCCCGAAAATCTCCAGGATGAGCTCCCGAAAATCTCCAGGATGAGCTCCCCAAAATCTCCAGGATGTTTTCCCCAAAATCTCCGGGATGAGCTCCCCAAAATCTCCAGGATGAGCTCCCCAAAATCTCCAGGATGAGCTCCCCAAAATCCCCAGGATGAGCTCCCCAAAATCCCCAGGACGAGCCCCAAGATCTCGCAGCGGATGTCGCGCACCGGGTCCGCCCTGGAGGCTGCGGGAAGGGGAAATTCCAGAATTAGGGATGGATGGAACTCCCTGGATGGGCTCAGAGCGTCCCCAAAATCCCCAGGATGAGCCCCAAGAACTCGCAGCGGATGTCGCGCACCGGGTCCGCCCTGGAGGCTGTGGGAGAGGGGAAAATTCTGGGATTAGGAAGGGATGGATGGAACTCCCTGGATGCGATTTTAGAGCCTCAAATATCCGGGGTTAGGTCCCCAAAATCTCCAGGGTGAGCTCCCCAAAATCTCCAGGATGAGCTCCCCAAAATCCCTGGGATGAGCCCCAAGAACTCGCAGCGGATGTCGCGCACCGGGTCCACCCTGGAGGCTGTGGGAGAGGGGAAAATTCTGAGATTAGGAAGGGATGGATGGAACTCCCTGGATGGGATTTTAGAGCCTCAAATATCCGGGGTGAGCTCCCCAAAATCTCAGGATGAGCTCCCCAAAATCCCCGGGATGAGCTCCCAAAATCCCCAGGACGAGCCCCAAGATCTCGCAGCGGATGTCGTGCACCGGGTCCGCCCTGGAGGCTGCAGGAGAGGGGAAAATTCCAGAATTAGGGATGGATGCGACCCCCTGGATGGGCTCAGAGCGTCCCAAAATCTCCAGGATGAGCTCCCCAAAATCTCCGGGATGAGCTCCCCAAAATCTCCAGGATGAGCTCCCCAAAATCCGTGGCCGGAGCTCCCCAAAATCTCCAGGATGAGCTCCCCAAAATCTCCAGGATGAGCTCCCAAAATCTCCACGGTGAGCTCCCCAAATCTCCAGGATGAGCTCCCCAAAATCTCCAGGATGAGCTCCCCAAAATCTCCGGGATGAGCTCCCCAAAATCTCCAGGATGAGCTCCCCAAAATCTCCAGGAGGAGCTCCCCAAAATCCCCGGGATGAGCTCCCCAAAATCTCCAGATGAGCTCCCCAAAATCCCCGGGATGAGCTCCCCAAAATCCCCGGAACGAGCCCCAAGAACTCGCAGCGGATGTCGCGCACCGGGTCCGCCCTGGAGGCTCCGGGAGAGGGGAAATTCCAGAATTAGGGATGGAAACCCTGGATGGGCTCAGAGCGTCCCAAAATCGTCAGGATGAGCTCCCAAAAAGCCAAAGGGTGAGCTCCCCAAAATCTCCAGGATGAGCTCCCAAAATCCCCGGGATGAGCCCCAAGAACTCGCAGCAGACGTTGCGCACCGGGTCCGCCCTGGAGGCTGTGGGAGAGGGGAGAATTCTGGGAAAGGGGAAAATTCTGGGATTAGGGATGGATGGAACTCCTTGGATGGGATTTTAGAGCCCAAAATCCTTGGGATGAGCTCCCCAGAATCCCCGGGACGAGCCCCAAGAACTCGCAGCGGATGTCGCGCACCGGGTCCGCCCTGGAGGCTGCAGAGAGGGGAAAATTCTGGGATGAGGGAGGGAAGGAAAATCCTGGGATGGCATCTCAGCGTCTCAAATTCCTGGGATGATCCCTGAACCCCCAAATCCTTGGGATAAACCCCTCAAATCCCCAAAAGCACTCACAGAGGTTGAGCAGCACCACCTCGTCGTGGCCCTGGCATGGATCCCAGCTGCCCAGATGCCCCAAATTCCTGGGATGAACCCCTAAACCCCCCAAATTCCTGGGATGAACCCCATAAATCCCCCAAATTCCTGGATGAACCCCTAAACCCCTCAAATTCCTGGGATGAACCCCAGAAATCCCATGACAAACCCCAAAAGCACTCACAGAGGTTGAGCGGCGCCATCTCCTCGTGGCCTGGGACGGATCCCAGCTCCCAAAACCCACGAGAAAACCCCCAAAACCCCAAAATCTCTCCTTAAACCCCAAAAGCACTCACAGAGGTTGAGAAGCACTCTCTCCTCATGGCTCTGGAACAGATCCCAGCTCCCCAAACCCACGAGAAAATCCCCAAAACCTCAAAATCTCCGCTTTAAACCCCAGACCCACTCACAGAGGTTGAGCGGCACCACCTCGTCATGGCCCTGGCATGGATCCAGGGCTCCCTGGCATGGATCCCAGCTGCCCAGATGCCCCAAATTCCTGGGATGAACCCCTAAACCCCCCAAATTCCTGGGATAAAGCCCTAAACCCCCCAAATTCCTGGGATAAACCCCTAAACCCCTCAAATTCCTGGACGAACCCCAGAAATCCCCATGACAAACCCCAAAAGCACTCACAGAGGTTGAGCGGCGCCATCTCCTCACGGGTCTGGGACGGATCCCAGCTCCCAAAACCCACGAGAAAACCCCCAAAACCCCAAAATCTCTGCTTTAAACCCCAGACCCACTCACAGAGGTTGAGCGGCGCCATCTCCTCGTGGGCCCTGGGATGGATCCCAGCTGCCCAGATGCCCCAAACTCCTGGGATGAACCCCCAAACCCCCCAAATTCCTGGGATAAACCCCCAAACCCCCCAAACTCCTGGGATGAACCCCATAAATCCCCATGACAAACCCCAGAGCCACTCACAGAGGTTGAGCGGCGCCATCTCCTCGTGGACCTGGGACGGATCTCAGCTGCCCAGATGCCCCAAATTCCTGGGATAAACCCCCAAACCCCCCAAATTCCTGGGATAAACCCCCAAACCCCCAAACTCCTGGGATGAACCCCATAAATCCCCATGACAAACCCCAGACCCACTCACAGAGGTTGAGCGGCGCCATCTCCTCGTGCGCCGCCCAGGCCGGGTCCGGCGGCGCCGGCGCCTCCCGGGATGGATCCCGGCTCCTCCTCCTCCTCCTGCTGCTGCTGCTGCTGCTGCCCCAGCCATCAGCTCCCGCTTGATCTCCACCCTGAGCTGGTCCTGCTTCAGTTTCTTCTGCAGCGAGGGCGCCGAGAGCCCCGGGAACATTTTCCTGGCCGTGGGCGGCGGCGGCGGCGGCGAGGAGGCGGCGCCGGAGGGACTCAGCGGCGCCGGGAGCTTCTTGCCCAGCCCCGGGGGCAGGTGCAGCTCGGGGGGCGCCCGGGGCGGCTCCAGCGGGGCCAGCCCGCCCAGCAGGCTCTTGGGCAAGGCCTTGGGTGGCCGGGGCGGCGGCGGGTGAGGATTTCCCGCAGCGTGTCGATGGGCGAGCCGTTCACGTACCACTCGGTGACGCCCATCTGGCGCAGGTGCGAGCGCGCGTGGCTGGACAGGCCCTTGCGGTTCTCGAAGAACTCGCCGCAGAACTCGCAGCGGATGTCGCGGCACGGCTCCGAGCCCGAGGCTGGAACACAGGAAAATGGAAGAGAAGGGGTTAAAAAATGCTGGTAGGGGTTTGGGGGTTCCGAGGAATTCCCCGCAGAACTCGCAGTGGATGTCGCGGCACGGCTCCGAGCCCGAGGCTGGGAACACAGGAAAATGGAAGAGAAGGGGTTAAAAAATGCTGGTAGGGGTTTGGGGGTTCCTGAGGAATTCCTTGCAGAACTTGCAGTGGGTGTCGCGGCATGGTCTGAGCCCGAGGCTGGAACGGGGGAAAAAAGGGTTAAAAAATGCTGGTAGGGGTTTGGGGGTTCCCGAGGAATTCCGAGGCTGGGAACGGGGCAGAAAAGGGTTAAAAAATGCTGACAGGGTTTGGGGGTTCCTGAGGAATTCCTTGCAGAACTTGCAGTGGGTGTCGCGGCATGGTCTGAGCCCGAGGCTGGGAACGGGGGAAAAAAGGGTTAAAAAATGCTGACAGGGGTTTGGGGGTTCCCGAGGAATTCCCGAGGCTAGGAACGGGGAGAAAAGGGTTAAAAAATGCTGATAGGGGTTTGGGGGTTCCCGAGGAATTCCCCGCAGAACTCGAGGTGGGTGTCGAGGTGGGTGTCGAGGCATGGTCCGAGCCAAGGCTGGGAACACAGGAAAATGGAAGAGAAGGGGTTAAAACATGCTGGTAGGGGTTGGGGGTTCCCGAGGAATTCCCGAGGCTGGGAACGGGGGAGAAAAGGGTTAAAAAATGCTGATAGGGGTTTGGGGGTTCCCGAGGAATTCCCGAGGCTGGGAACGGGGCAGAAAAGGGTTAAAAAATGCTGACAGGGGTTTGGGGGTTCCTGAGGAATTCCTTGCAGACTTGCAGTGGGTGTCGTGGCATGGTCTGAGCCCGAGGCTGGGAACGGGGAAAAAGGGTTAAAAAATGCTGACAGGGGTTTGGGGTTCCGAGGAATTCCCGAGGCTGGAAACGGGGGAAAAAGGGTTAAAAAATGCTGGTAGGGGTTTGGGGGTTCCCAAGAAATTCCCCACAGACCTGTCATGGCACAGCTCCGAGCCTGAGGATGGAAATGGGGGGAAACGGGAGAGAAGGGGTTAAAAAATGCTGGTGAGGGTTTGGGGCTGTGGGGATTCCCAGGAAAGGGATTTGGGGGTTCCCGAGGAATTCCCGAGGCTGGGAACGGGGGAAAAAGGGTTAAAAAATGCTGACAGGGGTTTGGGGGTTCCCGAGGTTGGAAACGGGGGAAAAAGGGTTAAAAAATGCTGAAAGGGGTTTGGGGGTTCCCGAGGAATTCCCGAGGCTGGAAACGGGGGAAAAAGGGTTAAAAATGCTGATAGGGGTTTGGGGGTTCTGAGGAATTCCCGAGGCTGGGAACGGGGGAGAAAAGGGTTAAAAAATGCTGGTGGGGGTTTGGGGGTTCCCGAGGAATTCCCGAGGCTGGAAACGGGGAGAAAAGGGTTAAAAAATGCTGAAAGGGGTTTGGGGGTTCCTGAGGAATTCCCCGCAGAACTCGCAGTGGGTGTCACAGCACAGCTCTGAGCCCGAGGCTGGGAATGGCACAGAAGGGGTTAAAATTTGCTGGT
Source organism: Melospiza melodia melodia (assembly GCF_035770615.1). Lineage (NCBI taxonomy): Eukaryota > Metazoa > Chordata > Aves > Passeriformes > Passerellidae > Melospiza > Melospiza melodia. The sequence goes on along the minus strand of NW_026948502.1, from coordinate 265,262 downwards.
GAGGATTTGGGGTTGTGGGGATTTTTGGGGTGGTGGGGATTTGGGATAAAAGGATTTGTGTTCCTGTCCAGGGGGTGTTTGTGCCAGGAGGAGGAGGAGGAGGAGGAGGAAGAAGAGAAGGAGAAACAGCAGCAGGAGGAGGAGGAGAATGGGTAAACCCCGGAGAATCCCATTAAGCCCCAGTAAAACCCCACTAAACTCCATTAAACCCGAGATAAAACCCCACTAAACCCCACTAAATCCCAACAAAACCCAGTAAAATCCCACTAAACCCCACTAAATCCCAATAAAACCAGTAAAATCCATTACACCCATTAAATCCCAATAAAACCCAACAAAACCCATTAAACCCACTAAATCCATTAAACCCCAACAAAACCCAACAAAACAAAACCCCAATAAAACCCAATTAGAACCCCACTAAACCCCACTAAATCCCAATAAAACCCAGTAAAAACCCCATTACACCCACTAAACCCCATTAAATCCCAATAAAACCCAACAACACCCCATTATAACCCCATTACACCCCACTAAACACCATTACACCCCAACAAAACCCAACAAAACCCCAATAAAACCCAATTAGAACCCCACTAAACCCCACTAAATCCCAATAAAACCCAGTAAAACACCATTACACCCCACTAAACCCCAATAAAACCCCCATTACACCCCACTAAACCTCATTAAATCCCCATAAAACTCAGTAAAATCCCATTACACCCCACTAAACCCCACTAAATCCCAATAAAACCCAGTAAAAACCGCATTACACCCCATTAAACCCCATTAAATCCCAACAAAACCCAGTAAAAACCCCATTACATCCCACTAAACACCATTACACCCCAATAAAACCCAGTAAAAACCCCATTCCACCCCACTAAACCCCACTAAATCCCAATAAAACCCAGTAAAGACCCAATTACACCCCACTAAACCCCATTAAACCCCAATAAAACCCAACAAAAAACCCATTACACCCACTAAACCACATTAAACCCCAATAAAACTCAGTAAAATCCCATTACACCCCACTAAACCCCACTAAATCCAATAAAACCCAGTAAAAACCCCATTACACCCCACTAAATCCCAATAAAACCCAGTAAAAACCCCATTACACCCCACTAAACCCCATTAAATCCCGACAAAACCCAACAAAACCCCAATAAAACCCAATTAGAACCCCATCAAACCCCAATAAAACCCAATCAAACCCCAATAAAACCCAATTAAATCCCCATTAAATGCCAATAAAACCCCATTACACCCCAATAAAACCCCATTACACCCCATTATAACCCAATAAAACCCACTAAACCCCATTATACCTCACTGCACTGCATCAAACCCCAACCAAACCCCATTAAACCCCAATAAACTCCAATTAAAACCCCATTACACCCCACTAAACCCCATTCAACCCCACTGAACTCCAGTAAAACTCAATTAAAACCCTATTAAACCCCATTAAACCCCAATCAAACCCAATCAAACCCCAGTAAAACCCAATTATATCCCAATTAACTGCTCCAAAACTCCTCATCACTCACTGAAGTTGAGGGGCCCGTCCTCATCGGGTGCCGACTGGGGTGCCAAAAGCCCAATAAAACCCCATTAAACCCCAATAAAACCCCAATAAATCCCCATTAAACCCCAATAAAACCCAATAAAACTCAATTAAACCCCAATAAAACCCCATTAAACCCCAATTAAATCCCATTACACCCCAATAAAACCCTTGATCACTCACTGAGGTTGAGGGGCCCGTCGTCGTCGGGCGCCCTTTGGCCTCGGCGGACAGCGGGCTCAGCGCCCTTCTCCTCAGTGCCCATTACACCCCAATAAAACCCCATTAAACCCCAATAAAACCCAATAAAAACTCAATTAAACCCCAATAAAACTCAATTAAATCCCCATTACACCCCAATAAAACCCCTGATCACTCACTGAGGTTGAGGGGCCCGTCATCATCGGGCGCCCACTTGGCCTCAGCGGGCAGCGGGCTCAGCGCCAGCTTCGCCCCCTTCTCCTCCTCAGTGCCCATTACACCCCAATAAAACCCCATTAAACCCCAATAAAACTCCATTACACCCCAATAAAACCCCATTAAACTCCAATAAAACCCAATACAACTCAATTAAACCCCAATAAAACCCCATTAAATCTCTGATAACTCACTGACCCGTCGTCGTCGGGCGCCCATTTGGCCTCGGCGGGCATAGGGCTCAGCGCCAGCTTCGCCCCCTTCTCCTCCTCAGTGCCCATTACACCCCAATGAAACCCCATTAAACCCCAATAAAACCCAATAAAACTCAATTAAACCCCAATAAAACCCAATCAAACTCAATAAAAATCCCAATAAACGCCAGTAGAACCCCTTGGCACTCACTGAGGTTGAGGGGCCCGTCGTCGTCGGGCGCCCACTTGGCCTCGGCGGGCAGCGGGCTCAGTGCCAGCTTCGCCCCCTTCTCCTCAGTGCCCATTACACCCCAATAAAACCCCATTAAACTCCAATAAAACCCAATAAAACTCAATTAAACCCCAATAAAACCCCAATAAAACCCCATTAAAGCTCTGATCACTCACTGAGGTTGAGGGGCCCGTCGTCGTCGGGCGCCCACTTGGCCTCGGCGGGCAGCGGGCTCAGCGCCCTTCTCCTCAGTGCCCATTACACCGCCAATAAAACCCCATTAAACCCCAATAAAACCCCATTAAACCCCAATAAAACCCAATAAAACTCAATTAAACCCAATAAACCCCAATTAAATCCCCATTACACCCCAATAAAACCCCTGATCACTCACTGAGGTTGAGGGGCCCGTCATCGTCGGGCGCCCACTTGGCCTCGGCGGGCAGCGGGCTCAGCGCCCTTCTCCTCAGTGCCCATTACACCACAATAAAACCCCATTAAACCCCAATAAAACCCAATAAAACTCAATTAAACCCCAATAAACCCCAATTAAATCCCCATTACACCCCAATAAAACCCCTGATCACTCACTGAGGTTGAGGGGCCCGTCATCATCGGGCGCCCACTTGGCCTCGGCGGGCAGCGGGCTCAGCGCCAGCTTCGCCCCCTTCTCCTCAGTGCCCATTACACCCCAATAAAACCCCTTTAAACTCCAATAAAACCCAATAAAAACTCAATTAAACCCCAATAATCCCCATTAAATCTCTGATAACTCACTGACCCATCATCGTCGGCGCCCACTTGGCCTCGGCGGGCAGCGGGCTCAGTGCCCAGCTTCGCCCCCTTCTCCTCCTCAGTGCCCATTACACCCCAATAAAACCCCATTAAACCCCAACCAAAACCCAATAAAACCCCAATAAAACCCCATTAAACCCCAATAAAACCCAATCAAACTCAATAAAAATCCCAATAAACCCCAGAAGAACCCCTTGGCACTCACTGAGGTTGAGGGGCCCGTCGTCGTCGGGCGCCCACTTGGCCTCGGCGGGCAGCGGGCTCAGTGCCCTTCTCCTCAGTGCCCATTACACCCCAATAAAACCCCATTAAACCCCAATAAAACCCCATTAAACCCAATAAAACTCAATTAAATCCCCATTACACCCCAATAAAACCCCTGATCACTCACTGAGGTTGAGGGGCCCGTCGTCGTCGGGCGCCCCATTTGGCCTCGGCGGGCAGCGGGCTCAGCGCCAGCTTCGCCCCCTTCTCCTCAGTGCCCATTACACCCCATTAAACCCAATAAAACTCAATTAAACCCCAATAAAACCCCAATAAAACCCCATTAAAGCTCTGATCACTCACTGAGGTTGAGGGGCCCGTCGTCGTCGGGCGCCCACTTGGCCTCGGCGGGCAGCGGGGCTCAGCGCCAGCTTCGCCCCCTTCTCCTCCTCAGGGCCCATTACACCCCAATGAAACCCCATTAAACCCCAATAAAACCCAATAAAACTCAATTAAACCCCAATAAAACTCAATTAAACTCCAATAAAACCCAATAAAACTCAATTAAACCCCAATAAAACCCCATTAAACCCCAATAAAACCCAATAAAACTCAATTAAACCCCAATAAAACCCCAATAAAACCCCATTAAAGCTCTGATCACTCACTAAGGTTGAGGGGCCCGTCGTCGTCGGGCGCCCACTTGGCCTCGGCGGGCAGCGGGCTCAGCGCCAGCTTCGCCCCCTTCTCCTCGCCGCCCTTGGGCGAGCCCGGCAGCGGCGCCGGAACCTTCCGGAGCCCGGGCGAGCCCGGCCGGCCCAGGGCCTTGGCGAAGCCCGGCGGGGATTTGATGGCCTTGCTGAGGGAGCCCTCGGGCTTGGGCAGCAGCAGCAGCGGCGGCCGCGGCGCCCCCCGGCTCCTTGGGGGAGCCGCCCGCCGATTTCTTGGCCAGCGCGGGGCCCTCGGCCTTGGGCTTGTGGCGCACGAGCTCGTAGAGGAGATCGATGGGGCGCGCCCGAGCTCTCGGACTCGGCCACGCCCAGCTGGCGCAGGTGGGAGCGGGCGTGGCTCGAGAGGCCCTGCGCGTCTCGAAGCAGGCGCCGCACGCCTCGCACGTGGTCAGGCTGGAGGCTGGGAATAAACGGGAATCAGGGTAGTGGTTAAAAATCATTTGGGATCAGGTCCTACTCAGCCCCAGTTCGGGATCAGAGCAGGCGCCGCACGCCTCGCACGTCGTCAGGCTGGAGGCTGGAAAAAATGGGAAATCAGGGGTTAAAAATCATTTGGGATCAGGTCCTACCCAGCCCCAGTTCGGGATCAGAGCAGGCGCCGCACACCTCATGGGTGGTCAGGCTGGAGGCTGGGAAAAATGGGAAATTGGGGGTTAAAAATCATTTGGAAAAATGGGGAAAATGAGAAAATCAGAAATTAAAAATCATTCAGGATCAAGTCCCCACACAGACAAAGTTATGGGATTGGAGCAGGCGCCGCATGCCTCGCACGTGGTCAGGCTGGAGGCTGGAAAAAAACGGGAAATCGGGGGTTAAAAATCATTTGGAAACAACTCCACCACAGTCCCGGTTATGGGATTGGAACGGGCGCCGCACACCTCGCACGTCGTCAGGCTGGGGGCTGGAAAAAATGGGGGAAAAACGGGAAATTAGTGGTTAAAAATCATTTGGGATCAGGTCCCACACACCTCGCACGTGGTCAGGCTGGAGGCTGGGAAAAAACGGGAAATCGGGGGTTAAAAATCATTTGGAAACAACTCCACCACAGTCCCGGTTATAGGATTGGAACGGGCGCCGCACGCCTCGCACGTGGTCAGGCTGGAGGCTGGAAAAAATGGAAATTAGGGGTTAAAAATCATTTGGGATCAGGTCCCGCACACCTCGCACGTGGTCAGGCTGGAGGCTGGGAAAAATGGGAAATCAGGGTTAAAGATCATTTGGGATCAGGTCCTACCGAGCCCCAGTTCGGGATCAGGGCAGGCGCCGCACGCCTCGCACGTGGTCAGGCTGGGGGCTGGAAAAAATGGGAAATTGGGGGTTAAAAATCATTTGGAAAAATGGGGAAAATGAGAAAATCAGAAATTAAAAATCATTCAGGATCAAGTCCCCACACAGACAAAGTTATGGGATTGGAGCAGGCGCCGCACGCCTCGCACGTGGTCAGGCTGGAGGCTGGGAAAAATGGTGGAAAAATAGAAAAATAGGGGTTAAAAATCCTTCATGATCCCTCATGACCAACTCCCACCACACAGCCCTAGCGCAGAATCCGAGCAGGTGCGCACACCTCGCACGTGGTCAGGCTGGAGGCTGGAAAATATGGGGGGAAAAAAGGTGAGAAAAAATGGGAAAATTTGAGATAAATTCAGTGTCAGAATACAGGCACGGAAGGGGATTTGGGACTGGGAGCAGGCACCGCACACCTGACAGGTGGTCAGGCTGGAGGCTGGAAAATAGGGGGGGAAAAACGGGAAATTAGGGGTTAAAAATCATTTGGAAAAATGGGGAAAATGAGAAAATCAGAAATTAAAAATCATTCAGGATCAAGTCCCCACACAGACAAAGTTACGGGATAGGAGCAGGCGCCGCACGCCTCGCACGTGGTCAGGCTGGAGGCTGGAAAAAACGGGGGAAAAATAGAAAAATAGGGGTTAAAAATCCTTCATGATCCCTCATGACCAACTCCCACCACACAGCCCTAGCGCAGAATCCGAGCAGGTGCCGCACGCCTCGCACGTGGTCAGGCTGGAGGCTGGAAAATGGAGGAAAAAAAGGTGAAAAAATGGGAAAATTTGAGATAAATTCAGTGTCAGAAGGGGATTTGGGACTGGGAGCAGGCGCCGCACACCTCGCACGTGGTCAGGCTGGAGGCTGGAAAAAATGGGAAATTAGGGGTTAAAAATCATTTGGGATCAGGTCCCAAGTTCCTCTCCCACAATCCTGGGATTGGGATAGGAGCAGGCGCCGCACGCCTCGCACGTGGTCAGGCTGGAGGCTGGAAAAAACGGGAAATTAGGGGTTAAAAATCATTTGGAAACAACTCCAACACAGTCCCGGTTATGGGATAGGAGCAGGGCGCCGCACGCCTCGCACGTGGTCAGGCTGGAGGCTGGAAAATAGGGGGGAAAAACGGGAAATTAGGGGTTAAAAATCATTTGGAAAAATGGGGAAAATGAGAAAATCAGAAATTAAAAATCATTCAGGATCAAGTCCCCACACAGACAAAGTTATGGGATAGGAGCAGGCGCCGCACGCCTCGCACGTGGTCAGGCTGGAGGCTGGAAAAAATGGGGGAAAAATAGAAAAATAGGGGTTAAAAATCCTTCATGATCCCTCATGACCAACTCCCACCACACAGCCCTAGCGCAGAATCCGAGCAGGTGCCGCACGCCTCGCACATGGTCAGGCTGGAGGCTGGAAAATGGAGGAAAAAAAGGTGAAAAAAATGGGAAAATTTGAGATAAATTCAGTGTCAGAATACAGGCACGGAAGGGGATTTGGGACTGGAAGCAGGCACCGCACACCTCACATGTGGTCAGGGTGGGGGCTGGAAAATAGGGGGGAAAAACGGGAAATTAGGGGTTAAAAATCATTTGGAAAAATGGGGAAAATGAGAAAATCAGAAATTAAAAATCATTCAGGATCAAGTCCCCACACAGACAAAGTTATGGGATTGGAGCAGGCGCCGCATGCCTCGCACGTGGTCAGGCTGGAGGCTGGAAAAAACGGGGGGAAAAATAGAAAAATAGGGGTTAAAAATCCCTCATGACCAACTCCCACCACACAGCCCTAGCGCAGAATCCGAGCAGGCGCTCGTCAGGCTGGAGGCTGGAAAATGGAGGAAAAAAAGGTGAAAAAATGGGAAAATTTGAGATAAATTCAGTGTCAGAAGGGGATTTGGGACTGGAAGCAGGCGCCGCACACCTCGCACGTGGGTCAGGCTGGAGGCTGGAAAAAATGGGAGGAAAATGGGAAATTAGGGGTTCAAAATCATTTGGGATCAGGTCCCGCACACCTCGCACGTCGTCAGGCTGGAGGCTGGAAAAAAAGGGAAATCGGGGATTAAAAATCATTTGGAAACAACTCCAACACAGTCCCGGTTATGGGATCGGAGCAGGGCGCCGCACACCTCGCACGTGGTCAGGCTGGAGGCTGGAAAAAATGGGAGAAAATGGGAAATTAGGGGTTAAAAATCATTTGGGAGCAGGTCCCGCACACCTCGCACGTGGTCAGGCTGGGGCTGAGGAAAATGGAGGAAAAAAAGGTGAAAAAATGGGAAAATTTGAGATAAATTCAGTGTCAGAATACAGGCACGGAAGGGGATTTGGGACTGGAAGCAGGCACCGCACACCTGACAGGTGGTCAGGCTGGAGGCTGGAAAATATGGGAGGAAAAATGGGGAAAATGAGAAAATCAGAAATTAAAAATCATTCGGGATCAAGTCCCCACACAGACAAAGTTACGGGATAGGAGCAGGCGCCGCACGCCTCGCACGTGGTCAGGCTGGAGGCTGCAAAATGGAGGAAAAAAAGGTGAAAAAATGGAAAATTTGAGGATAAATTCAGTGTCAGAAGGGGATTTGGGACTGGAAGCAGGCGCCGCACACCTCGCACGTGGTCAGGCTGGAGGCTGGAAAAAATGGGAGGAAAATGGGAAATTAGGGGTTCAAAATCATTTGGGATCAGGTCCCGCACACCTCGCACGTCGTCAGGCTGGAGGCTGGAAAAAAAGGGAAATCGGGGATTAAAAATCATTTGGAAACAACTCCAACACAGTCCCGGTTATGGGATCGGAGCAGGCGCCGCACACCTCGCACGTGGTCAGGCTGGAGGCTGGAAAAAATGGGAGAAAAATGGGAAATTAGGGGTTAAAAATCATTTGGGAGCAGGTCCCGCACACCTCGCACGTGGTCAGGCTGGGGGCTGGAAAATGGAGGAAAAAAAGGTGAAAAAATGGGAAATTTGAGATAAATTCAGTGTCAGAATACAGGCACGGAAGGGGATTTGGGACTGGAAGCAGGCACCGCACACCTGACAGGTGGTCAGGCTGGAGGCTGGAAAATATGGGAGGAAAAATGGGGAAAATGAGAAAATCAGAAATTAAAAATCATTCGGGATCAAGTCCCCACACAGACAAAGTTACGGGATAGGAGCAGGCGCCGCACGCCTCGCACGTGGTCAGGCTGGAGGCTGCAAAATGGAGGAAAAAAAGGTGAAAAAATGGGAAAATTTGAGATAAATTCAGTGTCAGAAGGGGATTTGGGACTGGAAGCAGGCGCCGCACACCTCGCACGTGGTCAGGCTGGAGGCTGGAAAAAATGGGAGGAAAATGGGAAATTAGGGTTAAAATCATTTGGGATCAGGTCCCGCACACCTCGCGCTGTCGTCAGGCTGGGGGCTGGAAAATATGAGGGGGAGAAACGGGAAATCAGGGGTTAAAAATCATTTGGAAACAACTCCCAACACAGTCCCGGTTATGGGATTGGAAACGGGCGCCGCACGCCTCGCACGTGGTCAGGCTGGGGGCTGGAAAATATGGGGAAAAAACGGGAAATTAGGGGTTAAATGGGAAATTAGGGGTTAAAAATCATTTGGAAACAACTCCACCACAGTCCCGGTTATGGATCGGAACGGGCGCCGCACGCCTCGCACGTCGTCAGGCTGGGGGCTACAAAATATGGGAGGAAAAATGGGGAAAATGAGAAAATCAGAAATTAAAAATCATTTGGGATCAAGTCCCTCGCACGTGGTCAGGCTGGGGGCTGGAAAATATGGGGGAAAAAACGGGAAATTAGGGGTTAAAATGGGAAATTAGGGGTTAAAATGGGAAATTAAGGGTTAAAAATCTCTTGGGATCGGTTCATTCGGAAAATGCGGGAAAAACGTGGAAAATTAGGGTAAAACATGGGGAAAATCCGGGGAAAATCCTGGAAAATGCGGGAAAAATACCGGGAAAATCAGGGGAAAAACAGGAAAATCCTGGAAAATCCGGGAAAACCGGGGGAAAACCAGGGAAAATCCAGGGAAAACTTGGGGCAAATCCGGGAAAGCCGGGGAAAATCAGGGAAAAATTTGGGAAAACGGGGGAAAATCAGGGAAAATTCAGGGAAAACTCAGGGGAAATCCAGGAAAACCAGGGAAAATCAGGGAAAATTCAGGGAAAACCAGGAAAATTCAGAGAAAACTCGGGGGAAAACCGGGGAAAATCAGGGAAAATTCAGGGGAAATCCAGGAAAATTCAGAGAAAACTCTGGGGAAATCCGGGAAAACCGGGGAAAATCAGGGGAAATTCAGGGAAAACTCGGGGAAACTCAGGAAAAATGGGGAAAAGCCAGGAAAAACATGGAAATTCGGGGAAAACCAGGAAAATCCAGGGAAAACTCGGGGGAAATTCAGGGAAAATCAGGGAAAATTCAGGGAAAACTCGGGGGGAAATCCGGAAAACCTGGTAAAATCAGGGAAAATCAGGAAAAACCGGGGAAAATCCGGGAAAACTGGGGAAAATCAGGGAAAATTCAGGGAAAACTCGGGGGAAATTGGGGAAAACCGGGGAAAATTCAGGGAAAACCGGGGAAAATCAGGCAAAATCAGGGAAAACTCAGGGGAAACTGGGGGAAAATCAGGGAAAATTCACTGAAAATCAGGGAAAATTCAGGGAAAATTCGGGGGAAATTCAGGGAAAATCAGGGAAAATTCAGGGAAAACTCGGGGGAAATCCAGGAAAACCTGGTAAAATCAGGGAAAATCAGGAAAAAACCGAGGAAAATCCGGGAAAACTGGGAAAATCAGGGAAAATTCAGGGGAAAACTCGGGGGAAAACCGGAGAAAATTCAGGGAAAACCGGGAAAATCAGGGAAAACTCAGGGGAAATCCAGGAAAACTGGGGAAAATCAGGGAAAATTCAGGGAAAACCGGGAAAAATTTGGGAAAACTCAGGGGAAATGAGGGAAAATTTGGGGATACCAGGGAAAATCAGGGAAAACTGGGGAAATTCAGGGAAAATTCGGGAAAACCAGGGAAAACCGTGGAAAATCAGGGAAAACCGGGGAAAAATTCGTGAAAACTCGGGGGAAATCGGGGAAAACCCGAGAAAATCAGGGAAAATTCAGGGAAATGGGGAAAATCAGGGAAAATTCAGGGGAAATCCAGGAAAACCGGGGAAAATCAGGGGAAATCCGGGAAAACTGGGGAAAATCAGGGAAAATTCAGGGAAAACTCGGGGGAAATCAGGGAAAAATCAGGAAAAACCGGGGAAAATCCGGGAAAAACTGGGGAAAATCAGGGAAAATTCAGGAAAACTCGGGGGAAATCAGGGAAAATTCAGGGAAAACCGGGGAAAACTGGGGAAAATCCGGGAAAATTCAGGGAAAAACCGGGGAAAAGCAGGGGAAATTGGGGCAAACGCTGACCTTTGTTGTCCTGGGGCGTCGGCCTTGCTGCCGGGGGGCTCCGGGCTCAGCTTGGGCCCCAGGCGGGGCGGGGGCGGCTCCAGCGCCGGCCCCGGGCATTTTCTTGCCCATGGCGGGAGGGGACGACACCTCCATGGCCACCAACTCGTCCTCGTCGGGAGCCAGAACTGCGGCGAGAGGCCGGGGGTCAGCGGGGGCAGAGCTGGGGGGGGGGTCCTGAGGGGGTTTCGGGGGGGTCCTGAGGGGATTTTGGGGGGTCCTGAGGGGGGTGTGGGGGAGTCCTGAGGGGGTTTGGGGGGTCCTGAGGGGGGTGTGGGGGGTCCTGAGGGGGTTTGGGGGGTCCTGAGGGGGTGTGGGGGGGGTCCTGAGGGGGTTTGGGGGGTCCTGAGTGGGGGGTTGGGGGGATCCAGGTGGGGTTTGGGGAGTTAAAGGGGGGATTTGGGGGGGTCCTGAGGGGGTTTGAGGGGATTTGGGGGTGTCCTGAGGGAATTTGGGGGGTCCAGAGGGGGTGTGGGGGGGTCCTGAGAGGGTGTGGGGGGGGTCCTGAGGGGGTTTGGGGGGTCCTGAGGGGGTTTGAGGGGTCCTGAGGGGGTTTGGGGGGATCCAGGTGGGATTTGGGGAGTTAAAGGGGGGATTTTGGGGGGTCCTGAGGGGGTTCGGGGGGGTCCTGAGGGGGTTTGAGGGGTTCCTGAGGGGGTTTGGGGGGGTCCTGAGGGGGTTTGAGGGGATTGGGGGGTGGTCTAGAGGGAATTTGGGGGGTCCTGAGGGGGTGTGGGAGGATCCTGAGGGGGTTTGGGGGTGTCCTGAGGGGATTTGGGGGGGTCCAGGGCGGTTTTGGTGGGGATTTGGGGGGGGTCTAGAGGGAATTTGGGGGGGGACCTGAGGGGGTTTGGGAGGGTCCTGAGGGGGGTTGGGGGGGATCCAGGTGGGATTTGGGGAGTTAAAGGGGGATTTGGGGGGGGTCCTGAGGGAATTTGGGGGGTCCAGAGGGGTGTGGGGGGGTCCAGAGGGGGTTTGGGGGGATCCAGGTGGGATTTGGGGAGTTAAAGGGGGGATTTAGGGGGTCCTGAAGGGGGTTTGGGGGGATTTGGGGTGGTCTAGAGGGAATTTGGGGGGTCCTGAGGGGGTTTGGGGGGTCCTGAGGGTGTTTGGGGGGGGGTCCAGGTGGGATTTGGGGAGTTAAAGGGGGGATTTGGGGGGGTCCTGAGGGGGTTTGAGGGGATTTGGGGGTGTCCTGAGGGAATTTGGGGGGTCCAGAGGGGTGTGGGGGGGTCCTGAGAGGGGTGTGGGGGGGGTCCTGAGGGGGTTTGGGGGGTCCTGAGGGGGTTTGTGGGGGTCCTAAAGGGGTTTGGGGGGTTCCAGGTGGGATGTGGGCGTTCTTGAGGGGATTTGGGGGGGGTCCAGGTGGGATTTGGGGAGTTAAAGGGGGGATTTTGGGGGGTCCTGTGGGGGTGTCGGGGGTCCCGAGGGGGGTTCGGGGGGGTCCTGAGGGGGTTTGAGGGGATCCAGAGGGGGTTTGGGGGGATTTGGGGGCGGTCTAGAGGGAATTTGGGGGGTCCTGAGGGGGGTTTGGGGGGTCCTGAGGGGTTTCAGGGGGTCCTGAGGGGGTTTGGGGGGATCCAGGTGGGATCTGGGGAGTTAAAGGGGGGAATTTGGGGGTTCCTGAAGGGGTGTGGGGGGGTCCAAGTGGGATGTGGGGATTCTTGAGGGGGTTTGGGGGGTTCCTGAGAGGATTTGGGGGGGTCTTGAGGGGGTTTGGGGGTGTCCTGAGGGGGTTTGGGGGGCTGAGAGGATTTAGGGGGGTCTAGAGGAGGTCTGGGGAGTCCAAGTGGGATTTGGGGGGGTCCAGGTGGGATTTGGGAGGTTAAAGGGGGGATTTGAGGGGGTCCTGAGGGGGTTTGGGGGCTTCCTGAGAGGATCTGGGGGAGTCCTGAGGGAGTTTGGGGGGTCCAGGTGGGATTTGAGGGGGTCCAGGTGGGATTTGGGGAGTTAAAGGGGGGATTTGGGGGGTCCTGAGGGATTTGGGGGGTTCCTGTGGGATTTGGGGGGTCCTGAGGGGATTTGGGGGGTTCCTGAGAGGATTTGGGGGGGTCTTGAAGGAATTTGGGGGCTCCAGAGGGAATTTGGGGGGGTCCTGAGGGGGTTTGGGGGGGTCCTGAGGGGGTTTGGGGAGTTAAAGGGGGGATTTTGGGGGGGTCCTGAGGGGGTTCAGAGGAGGTTTGGGGGGTCCAGAGGGGGTTTGGGGGGATTTGGGGGTGGTCTAGAGGGAATTTGGGGGGTTCCAGAGGGGTTTGGGGGGTCCTGAGGGGATTTGGGGGGGTCCAGGTGGGATTTGGGGAGTTAAAGGGGGGATTTGGGGGGGTCCTGAGGGAATTTGGGGGGTCCAGAGGGGGTTTGGGGGGATCCAGGTGGGATTTGGGGAGTTAAAGGGGGGATTTGGGGGGTCCTGAGGGGGTTTGGGGGGATTTGGGGGTGGTCTAGAGGGAACTTGGGGGGTCCTGAGGGGGTTTGGGGGGTCCTGAGGGTGTTTGGGGGGGTCCAGGTGGGATTTGGGGAGTTAAAGGGGGATTTGGGGGGGTCCTGTGGGGGTGTCGGGGGTCCCGAGGGGGTTCGGGGGGGTCCTGAGGGGGTTTGGGGGGTCCTGAGGGGGTTTGGGGGATTTGGGGGCGGTCTAGAGGGAATTTGGGGGGTCCTGAGGGGGTTTGGGGGGTCCTGAGGGGTTTCAGGGGGTCCTGAGGGGGTTTGGGGGGATCCAGGTGGGATCTGGGGAGTTAAAGGGGGAATTTGGGGGGGTCCTGAGGGGGTGTGGGGGGGTCCAAGTGGGATGTGGCGATTCTTGAGGGGGTTTGGGGGGTTCCTGAGAGGATTTGGGGGGGTCTTGAGGGGGTTTGGGGGTGTCCTGAGGGGGTTTGGGGGGTCCTGAGGGGATTTAGGGGGGTCTAGAGGAGGTCTGGGGAGTCCAAGTGGGATTTGGGGGGGTCCAGGTGGGATTTGGGGAGTTAAAGGGGGGATTTGGGGGGATCCTGAGGGGGTTTGGGGGGTTCCTGAGAGGATTTGGGGGGGTCTTGAAGGAATTTGGGGGCTCCAGAGGGAATTTGGAGGGGTCCTGAGGGGGTTTGGGGGGGTCCTGAGGGGGTTTGGGGAGTTAAAGGGGGGATTTTGGGGGGGTCCTGAGGGGGTTCAGAGGAGGTTTGGGGGGTCCAGAGGGGGTTTGGGGGGTCCAGGTGGGATTTGGGGAGTTAAAGGGGGGATTTGGGGGGTTCCTGAGAGGATCTGGGGGAGTCCTGAGGGAGTTTGGGGGGTCCAGGTGGGATTTGAGGGGGTCCAGGTGGGATTTGGGGAGTTAAAGGGGGGATTTGGGGGGTCCTGAGGGGATTTGGGGGGTTCCTGAGAGGATTTGGGGGGTCTTGAAGGAATTTGGGGCTCCAGAGGGAATTTGGGGGGGTCCTGAGGGGGTTTGGGGAGTTAAAGGGGGGATTTGGGGGGGTCCTGAGAGGATTTGGGGGGTCTTGAAGGAATTTGGGGGCTCCAGAAGGAATTTGGGGGGGTCCTGAGGGGGTTTGAGGGGGTCCAGGTGGGATTTGGGGAGTTAAAGGGGGGATTTGGGGGAGTCCTGAGGGGATTTGGGGGGTCCTGAGGGGGTTTGGGGGATTTGGGGGGGGTCTAGAGGGAATTTGGGGGGTCTTGAGGGGGTATGGGGGGGTCCTGAGAGGGTTTGGGGGGGTCCAGGTGGGATGTGGGGGTTCTTGAGGGGGTTTGGAGGGGTCCAAAGGGAATTTTGGGGGGGTCCTGAGGGGGTTCAGAGGAGGTTTGGGGGGTCCAGAGGGGGTTTGGGGGTGGCCTAGAGGGAATTTGGGGGTTCCAGAGGGGTTTGGGGGGTCCTGAGAGGGTTTGGGGGGGTCCAGGTGGGATGTGGGGGGGTCCTGAGGGGGTTTGGGGGGTTCCAGGTGGAATTTGGGGGGTCCAGGCGGAATTTGGGGGGTTCCAGACGGAATTTGGGGGTTCCAGGTGGAATTTGGGGGTTCCAGGTGGAATTTGGGGGGTTCCAGGTGGAATTTGGGGGTTCCAGGTGGAATTTCAGGGGTCCCAGGTGGGATTTGGGGGGTTCCAGGCGGAATTTGGGGGGTTCCAGGTGGGATTTGGGGGGTTCCAGGTGGAATTTGGGGGGTCCAGGTGGGATTTGGGGGTTCCAGGTGGAATTTGGGGGGTTCCAGGTGGGATTTGGGGGTCCAGGTGGAATTTGGGGGGTTCCAGGTGGAATTTGGGGGTTCCAGGTGGAATTTGGGGAGCTAAAGGTGGAATTTGGGGGGTTCCAGGTGGAATTTGGGGGGGTCCAGGTGGGATTTGGGGGTTCCAGGTGGAATTTGGGGGGTTCCAGGCGGAATTTGGGGGGGTCCAGGTGGAATTTGGGGGGTCCAGGTGGAATTTGGGGGTTCCAGGTGGGATTTGGGGGGGTCCAGGTGGAATTTGGGGGGTTCCAGGTGGAATTTGGGGGTTCCAGGTGGAATTTGGGGGGTTCCAGGTGGAATTTGGGGGGTTCCAGGTGGAATTTGGGGGTTCCAGGTGGGATTTGGGGGGTTCCAGGTGGGATTTGGGGGGGTCCAGGTGGGATTTGGGGGGTTCCAGGTGGGATTTGGGGGGGTCCAGGTGGAATTTGGGGGGTTCCAGGTGGGATTTGGGGGGTCCAGGTGGAATCTGGGGGGGTCCAGGTGGGATTTGGGGGGTTCCAGGTGGAATTTGGGGGGTCCAGGTAGAATTTGGGGGGTTCCAGGCGGAATTTGGGGGGTCCAGGTAGAATTTGGGGGGTTCCAGGCGGAATTTGGGGGGTCCAGGTAGAATTTGGGGGGTTCCAGGCGGAATTTGGGGGGTTCCAGGTGGAATTTGGGGGTTCCAGGTGGAATTTGGGGGGTTCCAGGTGGGATTTGGGGGGGTCCAGGTGGAATCTGGGGGGGTCCAGGTGGGATTTGGGGGTTCCAGGTGGAATTTCAGGGGTCCCAGGTGGGATCTGAGGACAGGGACGGCGCCAGGTCCCTGAGGGGAGGGGACACAGGAGGTGACAGCAGGGAGGGGACACTGAGAGGTGACAGGTCCCTGAGGGGACACTGAGAGGTGACAGCAGGGAGGGGACAGGGATGGTGGCACCTCGAGAAGGGAGGGGACACTGAGAGGTGACAGGTCCCCAGGGGGAGGGGACATGGAGAGGTGACAGCAGAGAGGGGACACTGAGAGGTGACAGCAGGGAGGGGACACCGAGAGGTGACAGGTCCCTGAGGGGAGGGGACACTGAGAGGTGACAGCAGGGAGGGGACACGAAGAGGTGACAGCAGGGAGGGGACAGGGATGGTGGCACCTCGAGAAGGGAGGGGACACTGAGAGGTGACAGGTCCCCAAGGGGAGGGCACACTGAGAGGTGACAGGTCCCTAAGGGGGCAGGACAGGGGTGGGGACAGATCCTAAAGGGGAGGGGACAGGACAGGGGTGGTGGCATCTCCCAGCAGGGAGGGGACACAGAGAGGTGACAAATCCCAGCAGGGAGCAGGACAGGGGTGGGGACAGGGATGGTCCCCAAGGGGAGGGGACAGGGACAGTGACAGACCCTAAAGAGGAGGGGACAGGGACAGTGACAGGTCCCTAAAGGGGAGGGGACAGGGACAGTGACAGGCCCGAAAGGGGAGGGGACAGGGACAGTGACAGGTCCCCAAGGGGAGGGGACAGAAATGGTGACAAATCCCAGCACGG
Organism: Melospiza melodia melodia; assembly: GCF_035770615.1. NCBI lineage: Eukaryota > Metazoa > Chordata > Aves > Passeriformes > Passerellidae > Melospiza > Melospiza melodia. Next base: position 248,689 of record NW_026948502.1, on the reverse strand, counting down.
AGCAGGACAGGGACCGTGACAGGTCCTAAAGGGGAGGGGACAGGGGAGGTGACAGGGCCCTGCACAGGTAGGACAGGGACAGTGACAGGTCCCCAAGGGGAGGGGACAGGGACAGGGACAGGTCCCTGCAGGGCGCAGGGTGGGACAGGGTGAGGGAGGCCGAGTCCCCGCAGGGAGGGGACAGCGTTGGGGACATCCCAGGGAGCTCCTGGTGACCGGGCTGGGGACATCCCTGAGAGCCCTTCAGTGACAGGGCTGGGGACACCCGGGGAGCTCCTGGGGACAGGGCTGGGGACACCTGGGCACATCCCAGTGACAGCGCTGGGGACACCTCAGGGAGCTCCTGGGGACAGCGCTGGCACCAGCCTGGGGACACCCCGGGGAGCTGCTCAGTGACAGGGCTGGGGACATCCTGGAACTCCCGGTGACAGCGCTGGGGACACCCCTGAGAGCCCGTCAGTGACAGCGCTGGGGACACCCCAGTGACCAACCTGGGGACACCCTGGGAGCTGCTTGGTGACAGGGCTGGGGACATCCCGGGGACCGGCCTGGGGACACCCTGGGAGTCCCTCAGTGACAGGGCTGGGGACACCCTGGGGCTCTCGGTGACACGGCTGGGGACATCCCTGAGCCCCGTGGTGACAGGGCTGGGGACACCCCAGAGAGCAGCCTGGGGACACCCCTGAGCCCCGTGGTGACAGGGCTGGGGACACCCTGAGGACCAGCCTGGGGACATCCCAGAGCTCCTGGTGACAAGCGCTGGGGACACCCTGGGAGCACCGGGCTGGGGACATCCCAGTGACAGGGCTGGGGACACCCTGAGGACCAGCCTGGGGACATCCTGGGAGCTCCTTGGTGACAGGGCTGGGGACACCCTGGGGCTCTCGGTGACAGGGCTGGGGACACCCTGGGAGCACCGGGCTGGGGACATCCCAGAGCTCCTGGTGACAGGGCTGGGGACAGCCCAGTGACAGCGCTGGGGACATCCTGGGAGCACCAGACTGGGGACATCCTGGGAGCTGTTTGGTGACAGTGCTGGGGACATCCCTGAGTTCCTGGGGACAGGGCTGGGGACACCCCAGGGCTCTTGGGGACAGGGCTGGGGACATCCTGGGGCTCTTGGGGACATCCAGGAGCTCCCAGTTACTGAGCTGGGGACGCCCTGGGAGCACCAGGCTGGGGACATCCCAGAGACCAGCCTGGGGACATGCCAGTGACAGAGCTGGGGACACCCCTGAGCTCCTTGGTGACAGCGCTGGGGACATCCCAGTGACAGGGCTGGGGACATCCCTGAGCCCGTCAGTGACAGGGCTGGGGACACCCTGGAAGGTGCTTGGTGACAGGGCTGGCGACACCCTGGGGCTCTCAGTGACAGGGCTGGGGACACCCCAGTGACAGGGCAGGGGACACCCCGGGGCTCTCGGGGACATCCAGGAGCTCCCAGTTACTGAGCTGGGGACACCCCGGGGCTCTCAGGGACATCCAGGAGCTCCCAGTGGCTCTCAGTGACAGGGCTGGGGACATCCCGGGAGCTGCTTGGTGACACAGCTGGGGACATCCAGGGAACCAGCCTGGGGACACCCTGGGGCTCTCGGTGACAGGGCTGGGGACATCCTGGGGCACTCGGTGACATCCAGGAGCTCCCAGTGGCTCTCAGTGACAGGGCTGGGGACATCCCGGGAGCTGCTTGGTGACAGCGCTGGGGACATCCAGGGAACCAGCCTGGGGACACCCCGGGGCTCTCGGTGACAGGGCTGGGGACATCCTGAGGACCAGAGTGGGGACATTCCGGAAAGTGCTTGGTGACAGGGCTGGGGACATCCTCATGACAGGGCTGGGGACACCCCGGGGCTCTCAGTGACAGGGCTGGGGACACCGCAGGGCTCTTGGGGACACCCCGGGGCTGTCAGTGACAGGGCTGGGGACACGCCGGGGCTGCTGGTGACAGGGCTGGGGACATCCCAGTGACAGGGCTGGGGACACCCCGGGGCTCTCAGTGACAGGGCTGGGGACATCCTGAGGACCAGAGTGGGGACATTCCGGAAAGTGCTTGGTGACAGGGCTGGGGACATCCTCATGACAGGGCTGGGGACACCCCAGTGACCAGGCTGGGGACACCATGGGAGCTGCTGGGTGACAGGGCTGGGGACATCCCTGAGAGCCCTTCAGTGACAGGGCTGGGGACATCCCAGCGACCAACCTGGGGACACCCTGGGGCTCTTGGTGACAGGGCTGGGGACATCCTCATGACAGGGCTGGGGACACCCCGGGGCTCTCGGGGACACCCCGGGGCTCTCAGTGACAGGGCTGGGGACACCCCGGGGCTCTTGGGGACACCCAGGAGCTCCCAGTGGCTCTCGGTGACAGGGCTGGGGACACCCCGGGGCTCTCGGTGACAGGGCTGGGGACACCCCGGGGCTCTCGGTGACAGGGCTGGGGACATCCCGGGGCTCTCGGTGACAGGGCTGGGGACATCCCGGGAGCTGCTTGGTGACAGCGCTGGGGACATCCAGGGAACCAGCCTGGGGACACCCCGGGGCTCTCGGTGACAGGGCTGGGGACATCCTGAGGACCAGAGTGGGGACATTCTGGAAGGTGCTTGGTGACAGGGCTGGGGACACCCCGGGGCTCTCGGGGACACCGCGGGGCCCCGTTACCGGGCTGGTGACACGCCGGGGCTCGGCCTGGCCGCACCGGGTCCCTCCCCGCCTCCCCCAGGCCGAGAGTCCCGAACCGAGCCGAACCGAACCGGGCTGTCCGAACCGAACCGAACCGGGCCCTCCCCGGCACGGAGGCCCCACGAGCCCCGAGCGGCCCCGGTTCGGGCCGGCCCCGGTTCGGAGCCCCCCCGGCGGCGCCGGGCCCGTTCCGTGAGCGCATCCCGGGGGTCCCGCGGGGACAAAGCGGGGCCGGGGCCGGGACAAAGGAGGGCGGCGGCTGCTCGGCCGCGGCCTCCCGGAGCCCCGCGGGGCTCTCCCGCCGCCCTCCCGCGGAGCCCCGGCCCGGCCGAACGGGGCCCGGCGCGGGGCGGACCCGTGAGGGGACCCCGGGGGAGCCGTGAGGGGACCGGCGGTGGGTGGGGGCGGGGGGCGGGGGAGGGGGGCGCGGGTGGGCCCGGTCTCGGCGGGGCGGGGAAAAGGGGGCGCTCACCCGGCTCGGGCGCGGCCGGGGGCTCGGGGTCGCCGTCCCCGCCGCGGTCGCGGTCGCGGGGCCGCGGAGCCGCCGCCGCTTTGGTGACTTTGGGCGGCGGGGAGGCGGCGGCCGAGGCCGAGGTGGAGGCCGCCATCTTGGGCACGGCGCACGCGGGGCGCCCGCCAGGCCGCGCGGCCGAGCGCCGAGAGCGCCGAGAGACAGAGAGCGCGAGCGGCCCGAGAGGGGCCAGGGGAGAGCAGCCGAGCGCCGAGCGGGGAGCTTTGGGAAGGGGGGGGGGAATTGGGGAATTTTGGGGGGAATTGGGGAAATTTGGGAATTCTGAGGGGAAATTTTAGGATTTGTGAGGAAAAGGGGGAATTTTGGGAATTCTGGGGGGATTTGGGGAATTCTGGGGGGGGTTTGGGGAACTCTTGGGAGAAATGGGGGGATTTGGGTGGAAATTTGGGGATTTAGGGGGGAAATTTGGGAATTCTGGGGGGAATTTTGGTGAAAAAAGGGGAATTTTGGGAATTCTGGGAGAGAAATTGGGGAATTTCGGGAGAAATTGGGGGGAAAAGGGGAAATTTGGGAGAATTTGGGGGAAATAAGGGCAATTTGGGAATTCTTGGGGGAAATTGGGGAATTTGGGGGGGAATTGGGGAAATTTGGGAATTCTGAGGGGAAATTTTGGGATTTGTGGGGAAAAGGGGGAATTTTGGGAATTCTGGGGGGATTCGGGGAATTCTTGGGAGGAATGGGGGGATTTGGGTGGAAATTTGGGGATTTAGGGGGGAATTTGGGGGGAAAAAAGGAGAAATTTGGAATTCTGCGGGGAAATTTGGGGATTTTGGGGGGAAATTTGGGGATTTTGGGGAAAAAAAGGGGAAATTTGGGGAAAAAGGGGGATTTGGGGAATTCTGGGAGAGAAATTGGGGGATTTGGGAGAAATTGGGGGGGGAAAGGGGAAATCTGTGAGGAATTTGGGGGAAATAATGGCAATTTTGGGAATTCTTTGGGGGAAAGGGGGAAATTTGGGAATTCTGGGGGGAATTCTGAGGAAAAAGGGAAATTTTGGAAATTCTCGGGAGAAAAAAGGGAATTTTGGTAGGAATTCGAGGGAAAGAAGGGGAATTTCGGAAATTCTTGGGGGGAAGTTTTGGGGATAAAAAGGGAATTTGGGGGGAAAGGGGGGTTTGGGGGATTTTCAGGGGAATTTGGGTTTGGGAATTGGAAATCTCGGATATTGTGGATTTGGGGATTCAAATATCCAAAATTTTGTGGGTTTGGAAGTAAAATCTGCTGGATTTGGGACAGGAAATGCCCAAAATCCCAAACCATGGGTGCAGAGGGGCTCCTCCTTCACCCCCCAACCCCAAATTCATCCCAAAATCACCAAATTTATCCCAAAAATCTCCAAAATGTGACGTCAAAAACTCATCCCAAATCCCAAACGCAAAATCGATCCTAAAACCCCCAAATTTATCCCAAAAATCCCCAAAATGTGACTCCAAAAACTCATCCCAAAACCCAAACCCCAAATCAAAACCCAAACTCCAAATTCACCCCAACAGTGACAACCCAAACCCAAAACCCATCACAAAACACCCAAAACCACCAAATTTATCCCAAAAATCTCCCAAATGTGACATCAAAAATTCATCCCAAAACTCAAACTCAAAATTGATCCCAAAACCTCCAAATTTATCCTAAAAATCCCTGAAATGTGACACCAAAAACTCATCCCAAAACCCCCCAAACCCACCAAATTTATCCCAAAAAATCCTAAAATCCATCACCAAAAACTCATCCCAAAACCCAAACCCCAAATCAAAACCCAAACTCCAAATTCATCCCAACAGTGACAACCCAAACCCAAAACCCATCACAAAACACCCAAACCCACCAAATTTATCCCAAAAATTCCCAAAATCCATCACCAAAAACTCATCCCAAAACCCAAACTCAAAATCGATCCCAAAACCCCCAAATTTAGCCCAAAAATCCCCAAAATGTGACTCCAAAACTCATCCCAAATCCCAAACCCCAAAACAAAACCCAAACTCCAAATTCACCCCAACAGTGACAACCCAAACCCAAAACCCATCACAAAACACCCAAAACCACCAAATTTATCCCAAAAATCTCCAAAATGTGACATCAAAAATTCATCCCAAAACCCAAACTCAAAACGATCCTAAAACCCCCAAATTTATCCTAAAAATCCCCGAAATGTGACATCAAAAATTCATCCCAAAACCCAAACTCAAAATCAATCCTAAAACCCCCAAATTTATCCCAAAAATCCCCAAAATGTGACTCCAAAAACTCATCCCAAATCCCAAACCCCAAATCAAAACCCAAACTCCAAATTCATCCCAACAGTGACAACCCAAACCCAAAACCCATCACAAAACACCCAAAACCACCAAACTTCTCCCTAAAAATCTCCAAAAATTTATCCCAAAACCCAAACTCCAAATTCATTCTAAAAACCCCAAATTCCCAAATTTTTTTTGCCGTTTTTGGGGTCTCTCACCATCCCTGTAGGGCTGCAGGGCCTCGTCCCCCCAGGGCAGCGGCAACGGCGCCGATTCCGGCAGATCCCGGTGGAGATCCCGGTGGAGATCTTGGTGGAAATCACGGTGAAGATCATGCTGGAGATCGTGGTGGACACCGTGGTGGAGATCTTGGTGGAGATCGTGGTGGAGGTCACCGTGATGGTGGAGATCTCGTTGGAGATCATGGTGAAGATCACCGCGATGATGGAGATCTTGTTGGAGATCGTGGTGGAGGTCACCATGGTGGAGATCTCGCTGGAGATCGTGGTGGAGGTCACCATGGTGGAGATCTCGTTGGAGATCGTGGTGGAGATCACCATGGTGGAGATCTCGTTGGAGATCGTGATGGAGGTCACCGTGATGGTGGAGATCTCGCTGGAGATCCTGGTGGAGGTCACCATGGTGGAGATCTCGTTGGAGATCATGGTGAAGATCACCGCGATGATGGAGATCTCGTTGGAGATCGTGGTGAAGATCACCATGGTGGAGATCTCGTTGGAGATCGTGGTGAAGATCACCATGGTGGAGGTCCCGCTGGAGATCCTGGTGGAGGTCACCGTGGTGGTGGAGGTCCCGCTGGAGATCGTGGTGGAGGTCCCGTCCCGGCGAGGGCCCCAAGGCGCGCAGCAGCGCCGGGTGCTCGGGCGCCGTGGCCAGCAGCTCCTTGAGGATGTGGATGGGCGACACCGTCAGCTCCCAGTTGGTGATGCCGAAGTCGCGCAGGTGGGCGCGGGCGTGGCTCGACAGCCCCGCCCTGGTGTCGAAGCCGGCGCCGCAGAACTCGCAGCGCATCAGGCTGAACGTGCCCGGGTCAAAGTTGGCCACTGCAAGGGAGGAGAGGTGGGGTCAGGGCCACCAGGAACCACCAGGAACACAAAAATCCCCATCAGGAACACAGGAACCATCAGGAACACAAAAATCCCACCCAGAAACACCAAAAAACCCCCAAAATTACCCCCAAAATTCACCCCATCAGGCTGAACGTGCCCGGGTCGAAGTTGGCCACTGCAGGGAGGAGAGGTGGGATCAGGGCCACCAGGAACCACCAGGAACACAAAAATCACAAAAAAAACCACCAGGAACCCAAAAAAATCCATCCAGAAACACCAAAAAAACCCCAAAGAACCACCAAGATCCACCCCATCAGGCTGAACGTGCCCGGGTCGAAGTTGGCCACTGCAAGGGTGGAGAGGTGGGATCAGGGCCACCAGGAACCACCAGGAACACAAAAATCACAAAAAAAACCACCAGGAACCCAAAAAACCCAAGAAGGAACACAAAAAACCCCACCCAGGAACACCAAAAATACCACCAAGATTCCCAAAAAATCCCCCCAAAATTCACCCCATCAGGCTGAACGTGCCCGGGTCAAAGTTGGCCACTGCAGAGAGGAAGAGTGGTCGTGGATGGGATCAGGGCCACCAAAAACCACCAGGAACACAAAAATCACAAAAAAAAACACTTGGAACCCAAAAAAATCCATCCAGAAACACCAAAAAAACCCCAAAGAACCACCAAGATCCACCCCATCAGGCTGAACGTGCCCGGGTCAAAGTTGGCCACTGCAAGGGAGGAGAGGTGGGATCAGGGCCACCAGGAACCACCAGGAACACAAAAACCCCAAAAATATCCCCAAAAATCCCCCCAAAATTCACCCCGTCAGGCTGAACGTGCCCGGGTCAAAGTTGGCCACTGCAGAGAGGAAGAGTGGTCGTGGGTGGGATCAGGGCCACCAAAAACCACCAGGAACCCAAAAAAACCCCACCCAGAAACACCAAAAAACCCCCAAAATCCACCTCATGTCAGATGTCCAGGTGGTTTTGTAGCCATGAAGACCACCAAGACCTCGTGTCAGATGTCCAGGTGGCTTTGTAACCACCAAAACCTCATGTTGGACGTCCAGGTGGCTTTGTAGCCACCACGACCACCAAGACCTCGTGTCAGACGTCCAGGTGGCTTTGTAGCCACCACGACCACCAAGACCTCGTGTCGGACGTCCACGTGGGTTTGTAGCCACCACGACCACCAAGACCTCGTGTCAGACGTCCACGTGGGTTTGTAGCCACCACGACCACCAAGACCTCGTGTCAGACGTCCAGGTGGCTTTGTAGCCACCACGACCACCAAGACCTCGTGTCAGACGTCCACGTGGGTTTGTAGCCACCACGACCACCAACCCCTCCGGCCTTTTGGCCTCCCCCAAACCCCAGATCCCACCCTGCAGCTCCTCAAAGCCAGGTGGCAGCAGAAGACCTCCCGGTTGCACCTGCCAGCACCGGGGGAATTTGGTACAAACTACCTTTCTTCTTCTTCTTCTGGAAGGAGAACTTCTGCTCGATGGCCTTGACCTCCTCGGCGGAGATGAAGTGGCGCACGTTGTAGCTGACGCCGACGCGGTTGAGGTGGCCGCGCACGTGGTTGGCCAGGCCGATGCCGTTGTGGAAGCGGTCGGGGCAGTAGGGACATTTCCTCTCCTCGTTCTTCAGCATGGTGGCCTCCGAGCCCAGCAGCTCCTCCAGCTCCAGGGGACCCTCCAGAGGGGCGTCCAGCAGCAGAACGTCCAAGGGCAGGGAGGTTCCTCCAGCAGGAACTCTCCACCACGTGTTGGTGCTGCTGCTGGTGGTGCTGGTGGTGGGAGAAGCTTCTTCTTGAGGGGCTTCCCCCGCGGCCTCTTGGCCGCCCTGGGGTGGGCGCTCATCTCCTCCAGGAGCACCACGGGCACCGTCATCCTCAGCTGCCGCCGCTGCTCCTCCGAAGCCACCGCGGGGTCCGTGGCCCTCAGGGTGGCGCTGAAGGTTCTCTTGAGCTCCAGCGCGGCCCGAGGGACGGTGATGGTGGTGGTGGTGGTGGTGGTGGTCCTGCTGTCCCCCAGCTCCGTGTCCTCCCGGTGCCCGCGGCGGTTGTCCCGTCGCCCTGCAGCTGCTGGGTGGCCGCTCTCTTCCGCAGCTGCTGCAGCGCCGAGCGCGAGAAGCTCCGGGACGGGGAGAACCCGGCCCAGGCCGAGCTTTGGTGCGAGAGCGGCGCCGCCTTCCTGGCGTGGTGGAACCCGCGCGGCTCCTTCTTGGCGCCTCCTTGGTCGCTCTTGTCCGACCTGGTGTGACCGAAGGCGGCCGGCGCGGGCTCGTAGACGGAAGAACCTCCCGGCAGCAGGAATCCCCTGTCGGTTTTGCCGAAGCCCTCGGCGGCGTCGGCGAAGCGGCCGGGCCGGGTGGGGCTGTAGGAGCCGCGGGAGGTCCCGGGCCGCTCGGGGTCCTCCTCGAAGCTCTGGTGCTGCCAGGACAAGCGCGAGTGGGCGTACCTCAGGTGCTCCTTGAGGATGTGCTCGGTGGGCGCCGGGAAGCCGCAGAGCGCGCAGGCGTTCGGCGCTTTGCCGGATGCCGGCGCCGCCGCCGCCGCCGAGGGCGGCTCCTCGCTGGGGAAGGGTTTGTAGAGACCGTCCCCGAAGACGCCGGAGCTCCTGGAGGCGCTCTCCTTCCTCTCCTTGACGTGCATCTTGGCGTGCTGCACGAAGATCTTGGACGAGTTGGTGCCGAAGACGCACTTGGGGCACTGCAGCCGCGCCTCGCGCCCCTCGTCCGGGAACTCATCGTTCAGCTTCCGGATCTCCTCGATGATCCTCTCGCGGGACTCCTGGTGGCGCCGGCGGTGCCGCTCCAGCGCCGCGGCCTCGGCGAAGGCCCAGCCGCACTCGCCGCAGCGGAGGCGGCGGGCGGGCGCGGCGTCGGCGCCGCTGCGGCTGTGCTGCAGCATGTGCTCCAGCAGGTGCTCCTTGCGGCGGAAGTAGATGCTGCACTCGATGCAGGTGAACACGCTCGGCGCGCTCCCCTCCGCCTCGGCCTCCTCCTCCTTGGGGGGCTCCTCCAGCAGCACCCCGCACACCAACGGCCGCGCCTCGGCCGCCTCCGGCGCCGGCAGCCGCTCCACCGCGTCCTCGGCGTTCACCGTCCACGACTGCTTGGCCACCGCCGCGTCCGGCCGGGGCGGCGGCGGCGTCCACTCGGCCGCGGGCTCCGGCTCCGATCTCCTCCGGCCGCTCTCCGAGGGTTTGGCTTTGGCTCTGCGCGACGCCGGCGCCGATCGGCGGCCCGAGGCCGAGCCGGGGTCCTGGAAGGACGGGCTGGGGCTCCTGGAGATCCACTCCAGGCGCCGGACGCCGCCGAGCCCTTCCGGGTGCTTTGGTTCCTTCTGGGGGGGCTTCTCCTCCGGGGACGGCGCCGCCTCGGTCCGGCGGCCGTCCGGGGGCTCGTCCCAGTCCGGTTGCCCAACCCGGTGGCCATCCGGTGGCTCGGCCCAGTGGCCATCGTCCGGTCGCCCAACCCGGTGGCCATCCGGTGGCTCGGCCCAGTGGTCATCGTCCGGAGGCTCGGCCCAGTGGTCATCGTCCGGTGGTTCGGCCCGGTGACCGGCCGGTGGCTCGGCCCAGTGACCGTCCGGAGGCTCGGCCCAGTCCGGCGGCTCTGGCCGGTGACCGTCCGGAGGCTCGGCCCAGTCCGGAGTCTCGGGCCGGTGGCCGGCGCTGCCCGGCGAGCGGCCGGGGCCGGGCCGCGGCTCTAAAGTGCTTTGGTCGGTGCCGTGGGCCGGGCGCGCGCCCCAGGACGCGGCCGCGGGCAGCGGGCGGAACAGAGCCCGCGGGAACGGCGGCTGCTCCTCGGGAACCGGGCTGGAAGGGAAGTTTGGGGTGAAAAACGGGGATTTGGGGAAATGGCGAGGTTTGCTGGGAGTGGGGTTGAAGAATTTTGGGGGGGTGTTCACCAAAAATTTTGGGGTGGGCACAAATGCCACCCTGCCGTGGCTGGAAGAGCCTTTGGGAACTCCGGGTGTTCCCCATTTGTGGGGCTGGAAGGGAATTTTGGGGTGGAGAACGGGGTTTGGGACGGATCCCAACGGGGAACTGGGATGGATCCAGGGGAACTGGGATGGATCCAAAGGGAACTGGGATGGACCCAAAGGGAACTGGGATGGATCCAGGGGAACTGGGATGGATCCAGGGGAACTGGGATGGATCCAGGGGAACTGGGATGGATCCAAGGGAACTGGGATGGATCCAAGGGAACTGGGATGGATCCAGGGGAACTGGGATGGATCCAGGGGAACTGGGATGGATCCAGGGGAACTGGGATGGACCCAAAGGGAACTGGGATGGATCCAGGGGAACTGGGATGGACCCAAAGGGAACTGGGATGGACCCAAAGGGAACTGGGATGGATCCAGGGGAACTGGGATGGATCCAAGGGAACTGGGATGGATCCAGGGGAACTGGGATGGATCCAAAGGGAACTGGGATGGATCCAGGGGAACTGGGATGGATCCAGGGGAACTGGGATGGACCCAAAGGGAACTGGGATGGATCCAGGGGAACTGGGATGGATCCAAGGGAACTGGGATGGATCCAGGGGAACTGGGATGGATCCAGGGGAACTGGGATGGATCCAGGGGAACTGGGATGGATCCAAAGGGAACTGGGATGGATCGAAAGGGAACTGGGATGGATCCAAAGGGAACTGGATGGATCCAGGGGAACTGGGATGGATCCAGGGGGAACTGGGATGGATCCAAAGGGAACTGGGATGGTTACAAAGGGAACTGGGATGGATCCAGGGGAACTGGGATGGCCTGGTGGGAACTGGGATGGATCCAGGGGAACTGGGATGGATCCAAGGGAACTGGGATGGACCCAAAGCGAACTGGGATGGCTCCAATGGGAACTGGGATGGATCCAGGGGAACTGGGATGGCCTGGTGGGAACTGGGATGGACCCAAAGGGAACTGGGATGGATCCAGGGGAACTGGGATGGATCCTGGGGAACTGGGATGGATCCAAAGGGAACTGGGATGGATCCAGGGGAACTGGGATGGATCCAATGGGAACTGGGATGGCTCCAGGGTGAACTGGGATGGATCCAATGGGAACTGGGATGGCTCCAGGGTGACCTGGCATGGCCTGGGGGGACGGGGATGCCTCCAAAGGGAAACTGGGATCCCTCCAGGGTGAACTGGAATGACTCCAGGGTGAACTGGGATGGCCTGGGGGTAAACTGAGATCACTCCAGGGCGACCTGGGGTGGCTCCAAAGGGAACTGGGATCACTTCAGGGTGAATTGGGATGGCTCCAGGGTGCCCTGGCACGGCCTGGGTGGGACTGGCATCCCTCCAGGGTGCCCTGGCACGGCCTGGGTGGGACTGGCATCCCTCCAGGGGTGCCCTGGCATGGCCTGGGTGGGACTGGAATGGCTCCAGGGTGCCCTGGCACGGCCTGGGTGGGACTGGAATGGCTCCAGGGTGCCCTGGCATGGCCTGGGTGGGAATGGCATCACTCCAGGGCACCCTTGCACGTCCTGGGTGGGACTGGCATCACTCCAGGGCACCCTGGCATGGCCTGGGTGGGACTGGGATCACTCCAAGGTGGACTGGGATCCCTCCAGGGTGCCCTGGCACGGCCTGGGTGGGACGGGGATTGCTCCAGGGTGCCCTGGCACGGCCTGGGTGGGACTGGGATCACTCCAGGGTGCCCTGGAATGGCCTGGGTGGGACTGGGATCACTCCAGGGTGCCCTGGCATGGCCTGGGTTGGACTGGGATCACTCCAGGGTGGGACTGGCATCGCTCCAGGGTGCCCTGGCATGGCCCTGGGGTGCCCGTGGCCGCCCCCGTCCCTGGGAACTCACCCGAGCTGTGTCCGGTGAGCGGCGGCCGGGACGGCTCCGGAGAGAGCGGGGTCGGGCTCATCTGGAAAACAGAGAGGGGAACGGGGTCAGGAGAGCCAGGAGGGAAATCGCGGGAAAACCTCGGGAGGGAAATCCTGGGAAAACCTCAGGAGGGAAATCCCGGGAAAACCTTGGGAGGGAAATCCTGGAAAACCTCGGGAGGGAATTCCCGGGAAAACCTCGGGAGGGAATTCCCGGGAAAACCTCGGGAGGGAAATCCTGGGAAAACCTCGGCCCTGGGAGGGAATTCCTGGGAAAACCTTGGGAGGGAAATCCTGGGAAAAACTCGGGAGGGAAATCCCGGGAAAACCTCGGGAGGGAAATCCCGGGAAAACCTCGGGAGGGAAATCCTGGGAAAAAACTCGGGAGGGAAATCCTGGGAAAACCTCGGCCCTGGGAGGGAATTCCTGGGAAAACCTCGGCCCTGGGGGTGGCCGGGAGGGAAATCTCCATTCCACATTCACAGAAATCCCCATTCCACATTCCCAAAATCCCTGCTCCACATTCCCAAAAATCCCCATTCCACATTCCCAAAAATCTCCATTCCACATTCCCAGAAATCCCAATTCCACATTCCCAAAAATCCCTGCTCCACATTCCCAAAATTCCCCATTCCACATTCCCAAAAATCTCCGTTCCACATTCCCAAAATCCCCATTCCACATTCCCAAAAATCTCCGTTCCACATTCCCAAAATCCCCATTCCACATTCCCAAAATTCCCCATTCCACATTCCCAAAAATCCCCATTCCACATTCCCAAAAATCCCCATTCCACATTCCCAAAAATCCCCGTTCCACATTCCCAAAAAATCCCCGCTCCATATTCCCAAAATTTCCCCATTCCACATTCCCAAAAATCTCCGTTCCACATTCCCAAAAATCCCCATTCCACATTCCCAAAATTCCCCATTCCACATTCCCAAAAATCCCCATTCCACATTCCCAAAAATCCCCATTCCACATTCCCAAAAATCCCGTTCCACATTCCCAAAAATCCCCGCTCCATATTCCCAAAATTCCCCATTCCACATTCCCAAAAATCCACATTCCACATTCCCAAAATCCCCATTCCACATTCCCAAAATCCCCAATCCACATTCCCAAAATCCCCATTTCACATTCCCAAAATTCCCTGCTCCATGTTCCCAGAATCCCCATTCCACATTCCCAAAATCCCCATTTCACATTCCCAAAAATCCACATTCCACATTCCCAAAATTCCGCATTCCACATTCCCAAAAATCCACATTCCACATTCCCAAAATCCCCAATCCACATTCCCAAAATCCCCATTTCACATTCCCAAAAATCCACATTCCACATTCCCAAAATCCCCATTCCACATTCCCAAAAATCCACATTCCACATTCCCAAAATCCCCATTCCACATTCCCAAAATCCCCAATCCACATTCCCAAAATCCCCATTCCACATTCCCAAAATCCCCATTTCACATTCCCAAAAATCCCCATTCCACATTCCCAAAATTCCCCATTCCACATTCCCAAAAATCCACATTCCACATTCCCAAAAATCCCCATTCCACATTCCCAAAATCCCCAATCCACATTCCCAAAATCCCCATTCCACATTCCCAAAAATCCACATTCCACATTCCCAAAAATCCACATTCCACATTCCCAAAATCCCCATTTCACATTCCCAAAATTCCCTGCTCCATGTTCCCAGAATCCCCATTCCACATTCCCAAAAATCCCCATTCCACATTCCCAAAATTCCCCATTCCACATTCCCAAAAATCCACATTCCACATTCCCAAAATCCCCATTCCACATTCCCAGAAATCCACATTCCACATTCCCAAAATCCCCATTCCACATTCCCAAAAATCCCCATTCCACATTCCCAAAATCCCCAATCCACATTCCCAAAATCCCCATTCCACATTCCCAAAAATCCACATTCCACATTCCCAAAATCCCCATTCCAACTCAACCAAACCCAACTCAATCTGTCCAAACCCAACTCAATCCATCCAAACCCAACTCAACCCATTCAAACCAAACTCAACCAATAAAACCCAACGCAACTCAACAAAAACTAATCCAAACCAACCCAACCAAACCCAACTCAACCCAACAAAAATGAAAATGAACTCAAACCAACTCAACCAAACCCAACTCAATCCATCCAAACCAAACTCAAGCAAACCCAATCCAACCCAACAAAAACGAAAACAAACCCAAACCAACTCAACCAAACCCAACGCAACCAAATCCAACTCAATCCATCCAAAGCAACTCAATCAAACCCAAGCCAACAAAATCCATCCAAGGGATCCAAATCCATCCAATGGTCCCAAATCCATTCAACGGCCCCAAATCCATCCAATGCCCCCAAATCCATCCAATGGTCCCAAATCCATCCAATGGTCCCAAATCCATCCAATGGTCCCAAATCCATCCAATGGTCCCAAATCCATCCAACGGCCCCAAATCCATCCAATGGTCCCAAATCCATCCAAGGGATCCAAATCCATCCAACGGCCCCAAATCCATCCAATGGTCCCAAATCCATCCAAGGGATCCAAATCCATCCAATGGTCCCAAATCCATCCAATGGTCCCAAATCCATCCAACGGCCCCAAATCCATCCAATGGTCCTAAATCCATCCAATGGCCCCAAATCCATCCAACGGTCCCAAATCCATCCAACGGTCCCAAATCCATCCAACGGCCCCAAATCCATCCAACGGCCCCAAATCCATCCAACAGCCCCAAATCCATCCAATGGTCCCAGATCCATCCGACGGTCCCAAATCCATCCAAGGGATCCAAATCCATCCAACGGCCCCAAATCCATCCAACGGCCCCAAATCCATCCAACGGCCCCAAATCCATCCAACGGCCCCAAATCCATCCAACGGCCCCAAATCCATCCAACGGTCCCAAATCCATCCAACGGCCCCAAATCCATCCAATGGTCCCAAATCCATCCAAGGGATCCAAATCCATCCAACGGCCCCAAATCCATCCAATGGTCCCAAATCCATCCAACGGCCCCAAATCCATCCAACGGCCCCAAATCCATCCAAGGGATCCAAATCCATCCAATGGCCCCAAATCCATCCAATGGCCCCAAATCCATCCAAGGGATCCAAATCCATCCAACGGCCCCAAATCCATCCAACGGCCCCAAATCCATCCAATGGTCCCAAATCCATCCAACGGCCCCAAATCCATCCAAGGGATCCAAATCCATCCAACGGCCCCAAATCCATCCAACAGCCCCAAATCCATCCAATGGTCCCAAATCCATCCAATGGCCCCAAATCCATCCAACAGCCCCAAATCCATCCAACGGCCCCAAATCCACCCAACGGCCCCAAATCCACCCAAGGGATCCAAATCCATCCAACGGCCCCAAATCCATCCAACGGCCCCAAATCCATCCAATGGCCCCAAATCCATCCAATGGTCCCAAATCCATCCAACGGCCCCAAATCCATCCAATGGTCCCAAATCCATCCAACGGCCCCAAATCCATCCAATGGTCCCAAATCCATCCAACGGCCCCAAATCCATCCAATGGTCCCAAATCCATCCAATGGTCCCAAATCCATCCAATGGTCCCAAATCCATCCAACGGCCCCAAATCCATCCAATGCCCCCAAATCCATCCAACGGTCCCAAATCCATCCAACGGCCCCAAATCCATCCAAGGGATCCAAATCCATCCAATGGTCCCAAATCCATCCAATGGTCCCAAATCCATCCAATGCCCCCAAATCCATCCAATGGTCCCAAAAACATCCAACGGATCCAAATCCATCCAATGGTCCCAAATCCATCCAACAGATCCAAATCCATCAGGTGGTCCCAGATCCATCCAACGGCCCCAAATCCATCCAATGGTCCCAAATCCATCCAACGGCCCCAAATCCATCCAACGGCCCCAAATCCATCCAACGGCCCCAAATCCATCCAACGGTCCCAAATCCATCCAATGCTCCCAAATCCATCCAATGGCCCCAAATCCATCCAATGGTCCCAAATCCATCCAACGGCCCCAAATCCATCCAACGGCCCCAAATCCATCCAACGGCCCCAAATCCATCCAATGGTCCCAAATCCATCCAACGGCCCCAAATCCATCCAACGGCCCCAGATCCATCCAACAGCCCCAAATCCATCCAATGGTCCCAAATCCACCCAACGGCCCCAAATCCATCCAACGGCCCCAAATCCATCCAAGGGCCCCAAATCCATCCAACGGCCACAAATCCATCCAACAGCCCCAAATCCATCCAATGGTCCCAAAAACATCCAACGGCCCCAAATCCACCCAACAGATCCAAATCCATCCAATGGTCCCAAATCCATCCAACAGCCCCAAATTTGGCTCTTCCAGCTCCAAGGGCCACTCTGACGTTCCTGGGACAACCTGGCCCTTCCAGAACTTTCCAGGGGTCTCAAATCCCCCCCAAAAACGCCCCCCAAAACTCCGAGGGGTTCGTCCCCGCTGCCGGGAGCGGCTGCTCCGTTGTTTTTCCAAGAAAAGGGGCCCCGGCTGGGAACGGCTCCAGGAGCAGCGGCCGCGCCCAGCGGGGCTGGAAAACGTCCCAGGAAAATTTGGGATGTCCCCAAAAGGGGCTCAGAGGCACCTCGGGGCTGAGGAGAAACATCTCGGGGGGAGAAATCCGCAGGGAAAAGGGAGATCCGTGGGTTTGGGGGGTTCCAGTGATGGCCCAAAGTTGTCCCGAATCCCAGGAAAATTCTGGGAAAAAGTTTTGGATGGAGGGGAGGGGAGTGGAAATTCCTAAATTCCAGGGGAATCCTGGGAATTGGGAGGTTTGGGAATCTTGGCAGCTCGTGGCAGCCGTGAGGCGGCGGCGGGGAAGGGAAAAAAACAAACTCAAAAATCCCTGGAAAGCTGAAAAATCACAAAAAAAAATCCAACCCGGCCGAGGGTTGGCACCTGCAGCTCCCGAGGAAAAGGCGGCGCCGCCAGAAAAGCTCCTGGAAAAGCTCCTGGAAAAGCTCCTGGAAAAGCTCCGGGAAAAGCTCCTGGAAAAGCTCCTGGAAAAGCTCCAGGAAAAGCTCCTGGAAAAGCTCCGGGAAAAGCTCCGGGAAAAGCTCCGGGAAAAGCTCCGGGAAAAGCTCCTGGAAAAGCTCTGGGAAAAGCTCCGGGAAAAGCTCCTGGAAAAGCTCCAGGAAAAGTTCCTGGAAAAGCTCCGGGAAAAGCTCCAGGAAAAGCTCCGGGAAAAGCTCCGGGAAAAGCTCCGGGAAAAGCTCCAGAAAAAGCTCCTGGAAAAGCACCGGGAAAAGTTCCTGGAAAAGCACCGGGAAAAGCTCCGGGAAAAGCTCCGGGAAAAGCTCCGGGAAAAGCTCCGGGAAAAGTTCCTGGAAAAGCTCCTGGAAAAGCACCGGGAAAAGCTCCAGAAAAAGCTCCTGGAAAAGTTCCAGCGGTGCCAGCGAGGCGGGAGAGCCCCGACCCGGAGGAGTTTTGTCCCTTCCCAGGGAAGGTTTGGGTTTGTGCCGGCAGCACCGGGGCCGCCGGAGCTCGGCGGGATGGGGGAGAGCCAGGGCAGATCCAGGGGAGATTTTCCAGGGGAAATTGGGGGGATGAGAGGATTGAGGGGGGATCCTGGGGTCCAGAATGGGATTCTGGGGTCCAGGAAACTCCAGGACACGATCCCAAACTCCAGGACACGATCCCAAACCCCAGCACAGGATCCCAAACTCCAGCACTGGATCCCAAACCCCAGGACTGGATCCCAAACCCCAGCACAGGATCCCAAACTCCAGGACACGATCCCAAACTCCAGGACACGATCCCAAACTCCAGCACAGGATCCCAAACCCCAGCACAGGATCCCAAACCCCAGCACAGGATCCCAAACTCCAGCACAGGATCCCAAACCCCAGCACAGGATCCCAAACCCCAGGAGATGATCCCAAACTCCAGCACAGGATCCCAAATTCCAGGACGTAATCCCAAACCCCAGCACTGGATCCCAAACTCCAGCACTGGATCCCAAACCCCAGCACAGGATCCCAAACCCCAGCACTGGATCCCACGATTTTGCAGCCCAAAACCCCAGGAATTTCAGCCCCAAAAACCAGAATTTTATGGTTTAAAAACCAGGATTTTACAGTTTTAAAACCGGGAATTTATGGCCCAAAAACCAGGATTGTACAGCCTAAACATTGGGATTTTATGGCCCCAATATGGGAATTTTATGGCCCAAAATTCAGGATTTTATGGCTACAAAATCAGGATTTTACAGCCTAAAAATTGGGATGTTATGGCCCAAAAATCAGGACTTTTATTGCCCCAATTTGAGGATTTTAGGGCCAAAAAATTGGAATTTCACACCCCAAAAAAGGGGATTTTTATGGCCCCAAAATGGGGATTTTTTTTGCCCAAAATTCAGGATTTTATGGCCCAAAAATCAGGATTTTACAGCCTAAAAATGGGGATTTTACACCCCAAAACCAGGGATTTTGGGGCTCAAAACCTGGGATTTTATGGTCCCAAAATCAGGATTTTTATTGCCCCAAATTGGGGATTTTAGGGCCAAAATATTGGGATTTTGCACCTCAAAAAAGGGGATTTTTATGGCCCCAAAATGGGGATTTTATGGCCCAAAAATCAGGATTTTTATGGCCCCAAATTGGGGATTTTAGGGCCAAAAAATTGGGATTTTGCACCTCAAAAAAGGGGATTTTTATGGCCCCAAAATGGGGATTTTATGGCCCAAAAATCAGGATTTTTATTGCCCCAATTTGAGGATTTTAGGACCAAAAAATTGGAATTTCCCACCCCAAAAAAGGGGATTTTTATGGCCCCAAAATGGGGATTTAGGGACCAAAAATCAGGATTTTTATGGCCCCAAATTGGGGATTTTAGGGCCAAAAACTTGGAATTTCACACCCCAAAAAGGGGGATTTTTACGGCCCCAAAATGGGGATTTTTTGGCCCAAAACTGGGGATTTTAGGCCCCAAAATTGAGGATTTTATGGCTGACAATTGAGGATTTTATGGCCCGAGGGAGTTGAACCCAGCCCTTGTCCTACTTTGGCAGCTCCCAAACCTCTCCCAGCGTTTCCCTCCCGGCTTTATTTTTAAACCGTGGCCCCGTTCTGGCTGGGGCTGGGATTTGGGGTTTGGGATTTGGGGTTTGGGGTTTGGGATTTGGGATTTGGGGTGTTATTTATAGCCCCGCAAGATCCACGGCAGCTGCTCCCAAATTTTGGGATTTTTGAGCCAAAAACGGCTCCGGACGCTGCTGAGCCCAAATGTGGGGGCAGCTCTGGGGTCAGGGGGGACCCCAAAGGTGCATTTGGGGTTCCCTGAAGGCCCAAAGGTGGATTTTGGGATTCCCCGTGGCCCCAAAAGTATTTGGGAAGAGTTCCCGACCCCAAAAAGATTTGGGAAGAGTTCCCAACCCCAAAAAGCTTGAGGAAGAGTTCCTGACCCCAAATAGATTTGGGAAGAGTTCTTGACTCCAAAAAATGTTTGGGAAGAGTTCCCAACCCCAAAAAGATTTGGGAAAAATTCTTGAATCCAAATAGATTTGGGAAGAGTTCCTGACTCCAAAAAATTTGGGAAAAGCCTCCTGACCCCAAAAAAATTTGGGAAGAGTTCCTGACCCCAAAAAGATTTGGGAAGAGTTCCTGACTGTTCCCATCCCAGTTTGGGGCAGTTCCCAACACAACCAACACAACCAACACCACCAACACAACCAACACCCCAACACAACCAACACAACCAACACAACCATCACAACCATCAACCCAACACAACCAACACCATCTCCAACATCACCAACACAACCAACACAACCAACATCACCAACATCATCACCAACACAACCAACATCACCCCAACACAACCAACACAACCAACACAACCAACACCACCAACACAACCAACACAACCATCACCAACACAACCATCACCATCACAACCATCACCACCACAATCATCACCATCACAACCATCAGCCCAACACAACCATCACCACCACAATCATCACCATCACAACCATCAGCCCAACACAACCACCACCATCACCCCAAGAGCCCCACCCCCCTCAAACCCCCCCACCCGCACCGCGGCACTCACCGGCCTCGTCGTGCGCTTCCAGGGCCACGTCGGGCTCGTGCCGGGCCAGCGAGGATGATGATGATGACGATGATGAGGATGAGGAGGATGAGGAGGATGAGGAGAAGAGCTCCGAGGGTTCCTCGCCGCGCTGGGGCCCCGCGGGCGCCGGCTCCTCCTCGGGGTGGGCGCCGCCTTTGGGGTCCTGCGGGAGGAGCCCCGGCTCGGGGGGCGCCGCCAGGGCTCGGGCCCCGTCCCCGGGGAAGGGCGGCGCGCCGCGCTCCATCCCGCGCCGGGCACGCGGCACCGCGCGGCGGCGGCGGCACGGCGGGGACTGCCGGCACGACCTGCAGGGAAACGGGAGAACGTGAGGGAAAAGGGAGAATTGGGGCAGAAAAAGTGACCAAAAGTGAGCAAAAGTGAGCAAATGTCAAATCTGCTCCCTCCTGCACTCCACTGAGGGGAAATGGGCAAAAAATGAGGAAAGGAAAAGGGGTTGGGGCATCAAAAGTGACCAAAAGTGGCCAAATGTCACCAAAACTGGCTAAAAGTCATCTGTGCTCCTGGCTGAGGGAAAATGGGCACAGAAAGAGGAAATGAAAAGGGTTTGGGGCACCAAAAGTGACCAAAAGTGACCAAAAATGACCAAATGTCAAATCTGCTCCCCCCTGCACTCCACTGAGGGGAAACGGGCACAAAATGAGGAAAGGAAAAGGGTTTGGGGGGCACCAAAAGTGACCAAAAGTCACCAAATGTCAAATTTGCTCCCCCCTGCACCCCATTGAGGGAAAATGGGCACAAAATGAACAGAGGGGAAGGGTTTGGGGCATCAAAAGTGACCAAATGTCACCAAAAGTCACCAAATGTCTCCTGTCCTCGTCCTTGCCACCCCACCAACAGAGAACAGGCAGAAAATCAGGAAATGTGACAGGTTTGGGACACCAAAAGTGACCAAATGTCACCAAAAGTGACTAAAAGTCATCTGTGCTCCTGGCTGAGGGAAAATGGGCACAAAGTGAGGAAAGGAAAAGGGGTTGGGGCACCAAAAGTGACCAAAAATGACCAAATGTCAAATTTGCTCCCCTCTGCACTGCACTGAGGGAAAATGGGCACAAAGTGAGGAAAGGGGGAGAGTTTGGGGCATCAAAAGTGACCAAAAGTCACCAAAACTGGCTAAAAGTCATCTGTGCTCCTGGCTGAGGGAAAATGGGCACAAAATGAGGAAAGGAAAAGGGGTTGGGGCACCAAAAGTGACCAAAAATGAGCAAATGTCAAATTTGCTCCCCCCTGCACTGCACTGAGGGGAAACGGGCACAAAATGAGGAAAGGGGGAGAGTTTGGGGCATCAAAAGTGACCAAATGTCACCAAAAGTGACCAAATGTCACCTGTCCTACGCCTTGCACACAACTGAGGGAAAACGGGCACAAAATGAGGAAAGGAAAAGGGTTGGGGACACCAAAAGTGACCAGAAGTCACCAAATGTCTCCTGTCCTCATCCTTGCCACCTCACCAACAGAAAAGAGGCAGAAAATAAGGAAATGTGACGGGTTTGGGGTCACCAAAAGTGACCAAATGTCACCAAAACTGGCGAAAAGTCATCTGTGCTCCTGGCTGAGGGAAAATGGGCACAAAATGAGGAAAGGAAAAGGGTTTGGGGCACCAAAAGTGACCAAAAATGACCAAATGTCAAATTTGCTCCCCTCTGCACTCCACTGAGGGGAAATGGGCATGAAATGAACAGAGGAAAAGGGTTGGGGGCACCAAAAGTGAGCAAAAGTGACCAAATGTCAAATCTGCTCCCCCCTGCACTCAGTTGAGAGAAAATGGGCACAAAATGAACAGAGGGGAAGGGTTTGGGGCATCAAAAGTGACCAAATGTCACCAAAAGTCACCAAATGTCTCCTGTCCTCGTCCTTGCCACCACATCAACAGAAAAGAGGCAGAAAATCAGGAAATGTGACAGGTTTGGGGGCACCAAAAGTGACCAAATGTCACCAAAAGTGACTAAAAGTCATCTGTGCTCCTGGCTGAGGGAAAATGGGCACAGAAAGAGGAAATGAAAAGGGTTTGGGGCACCAAAAGTGACCAAAAATGATCAAATGTCAAATTTGCTCCCCTCTGCACTGCACTGAGGGAAAATGGGCACAAAATGAGGAAAGGGGGAGAGTTTGGGGCATCAAAAGTGACCAAAAGTCACCAAAAGTGACCAAATGTCACCTGTCCTACGCCTTGCACACAACTGAGGGGAAATGGGCACAAAGTGAGGAAAGGAAAAGGGTTGGGGACACCAAATGTCACCAAAAGTCACCAAATGTCTCCTGTCCTCATCCTTGCCACCTCACCAACAGAAAAGAGGCAGAAAATCAGGAAATGTGACAGGTTTGGGGACACCAAAAGTGACCAAATGTCACCAAAAGTGACTAAAAGTCATCTGTGCTCCTGGCTGAGGGAAAATGGGCACAAAGTGAGGAAAGGAAAAGGGGTTGGGGCACCAAAAGTGACCAAAAGTGACCAAAAATGAGCAAATGTCAAATCTGCTCCCCCCTGCACCCCATTGAGGGAAAATGGGCACAAAGTGAGCAGAGGGAAAGGGTTGGGGGGCACCAAAACTGACCAAAAGTGACCAAAAATGACCAAAAGTGACCAAATGTCATGAATCCTCCACTGCACTCCACTGAGGGAAAACGGGCACAAAATGAGGAAAGGAAAAGGGTTGGGGACACCAAATGTCACCAAAAGTGACCAAATGTCTCCTGTCCTCATCCTTGCCACCCCACCAACAGAGAACAGGAAGAAAATCAGGAAATGTGACGGGTTTGGGGGCACCAAAAGTGACCAAAAGTGACCAAAAGTGACCAAATGTCACCAAAACTGGCTAAAAGTCATCTGTGCTCCTGGCTGAGGGAAAATGGGCACAAAATGAGCAAAGCATCCCAAAAGGTGAGAATTCAAACAATTCAAGGGAAATAAATCCCAAAATCCCCTTTTCCTGCCCCTAAATGTGAGAATTGACACCATTTCAGTGAAATAAATCCCAAAATCCCCTTTTCCTGCCCCTAAATGTGAGAATTAAGACAATTTCAGTGAAATAAAGACCCCAAAAAAATGGGAATTGACACAATTTCAGTGAAATAAATCCCAAAATCCCCTTTTCCTGCCCCCAAATGTGAGAATTAACACAATTTCAGTGAAATAAATCCCAAAATCCCCTTTTCCTGCCCCAAAAATTCGGAATTAACCTAATTGTGGTAAAATAAAGACCCCCAAAAAATGGGAATTAACCCAAATCCAGTGAAATAAAAATCCCTAAATCCCCTTTTCCTGCCCCAAAAATTCGGAATTAACACAATTTCAGTGAAATAAAGATCCCAAAAAAATGGGAATTAACCCAATTTCAGTGAAATAAAAATCCCTAAATCACCTTTCCCAGCCCCAAAAAATGGGAATTAACCCAATTCTGGTGAAATAAAGATCCCAAATAAACGGGAATTAACCCAATTGTGGTGAAATGGAAGTCCCAAAATCCCATTTCTCTGCCCCCAAAAAAAATCCCAAACCTGGAGAAAATCCCAAATCCCAAACCCAGAGCAAATCCCAAACCTGGAATAAATCCCAAATCACAAACCCAGAGCAAATCCCAGACCTGGAGCAAACTTCTAAATCCCAAACCCAGAGCAAATCCCAAATCTGGAATAAATCCCAAATCACAAACCTGGAACAAATCCCAAACCCAGAGCAAATCCCAAATCCCAGACCTGGAGAAAATCCTAAATCCGGAACAAATCCCAAACCTGGAACAAATCCCAAATCCCAAACCTGGAGAAAATCCCAAATCTCAAACCCAGAGCAAATCCCAAATCCCAAACCCAGAGCAAATCCCAAATCCCAAACCCAGAGCAAATCCCAAACCTGGAATAAATCCCAAACCTGGAGCAAAATTCTAAATCCCAAACCTGGAACAAATCCCAAATCCCAAATCTGGAATAAATCCCAAACCTGGAATAAATCCCAAATCCCAAACCTGGAATAAATCCCAAATCCCTAACCCGGAACAAATCCCAAACCTGGAGCGAAATTCTAAATCCCAAACCTGGAATAAATCCCAAATCCCAAACCCAGAGCAAATCCCAAACCTGGAACAAATCC
Source organism: Melospiza melodia melodia (assembly GCF_035770615.1). Classification (NCBI taxonomy): domain Eukaryota; kingdom Metazoa; phylum Chordata; class Aves; order Passeriformes; family Passerellidae; genus Melospiza; species Melospiza melodia. The sequence goes on along the minus strand of NW_026948502.1, from coordinate 224,077 downwards.
CAAATCCCAAACCCAGAGCAAATCCCAAATCCCAAGACCTGGAGAAAATCCCAAACCTAGAGCAAATCCCAAACCTGGAACAAATCCCAAACCCCAAACCCAGAGCAAATCCCAAACCTGGAATAAATCCCAAATCACAAACCTGGAACAAATCCCAAACCCAGAGGAAATCCCAAATCTGGAATAAATCCCAAACCCAGAGCAAATCCCAAACCCAGAGGAAATCCCAAATCTGGAATAAATCCCAAATCCCAAACCCAGAGCAAATCCCAAATCCCAAACCTGAAATAAATCCCAAACCCAGAACAAATCCAGGTTTTTAATCCCAGGTGCTCCAACCAGCTTTGGTTTTTGGGATAGTCCCAAAAAAACCCCACAAAGTTCCCATTTTTCCCCCATTTTTGGGACCATCCTGAGATCCCAGGAGGGAAAACGGCCCCGAATTTGGAGTTTGGTTTAAAATCCTGGGAATTTTGGGGTGGGAATCCCGGAAACAAAATTTCTGAAATTATCCCAAAATTCCACTCATCCAACCCCAAATCCCCCTGGATCCCAAATCCCCTCTAGATCCTAAATCCCTCTGGATCCCAAATTTAGGGATCCCAAATGTCTCTGGATACCAAATCCCCCTGAATCCCAAATTCAGGGATCCCAAATGTCTCTGGAATCCAAATTCAGGGATCTCAAATCTCTCTGAATCCCAAATTCAGGGACACCAAATCCCCCTGGAACCCAAATCCCCCTGGATCCCAAATTCAGGGATCCCAAATCCCTTTGAATCCCAAATTCAGGGATCCCAAATCTCCCCAGATTCCAAATTCAGGGATCCCAAATCCCCCTCAATCCCAAATCCGCCTGGAACCCAAATAACTCTGGATCCCGAATTCAGGGATCCCAAATCTCCCTGAATCTGAAATTGAGGGATCCCAAAAATCCCCCTGAATCCCAAATTCAGGGATCCCAAATCCCCCTGGATCCCAAATCCCTTTGAATCCCAAATTCAGGGATCCCAAATCCCTTTGGAACCCAAATTCAGGGATCCCAAATCCCTTTGAATCCCAAATTCAGGGACCCCAAATCTCCCCAGATTCCAAGTTCAGGGATCCCAAATCCCCCTGAATCCCAAATTCAGGGATCTCAAATCCCTTTGAATCCCAAATTCAGGGATCCCAAATCCCCCTGAATCCCAAATCCCCCTGGATCCCAAATCTCTCTGAATCCCAAATTCAGGGACCCCAAATCCCTCTGGAACCCAAATCCCTTTGAATCCCAAATCCCCCTGGATCCTAAATCCCCTTGAACCCCAAATTTAGGATCCCAAATTCAGGGATCCCAAATCCCTTTGAATCCCAAATTCAGGGATCCCAAATTCAGGGATCCCAAATCCCTCTGGAACCCAAATCCCCCTGAATCCCAAATTCAGGGATCCCAAATCCCTTTGAATCCCAAATTCAGGGATCCCAAATCTCCCCAGATTCCAAATTCAGGGATCTCAAATCCCTTTGTATCCCAAATCCCCCTGGATCCCAATTTAGGGATCCCAAATCCCTTTGAATCCCAAATTCAGGGACCCCAAATCTCCCCAGATTCCAAATTCAGGGATCCCAAATCCCCCTGGAACCCAAATCCCCCTGGATCCCAAATCCCTTCGAATCCCAAATCCCTTTGAATCCCAAATTCAGGGATCCCAAATCCCCCTGGATCCCAAATTCAGGGATCCCAAATCCCCCTGGATCCCAAATCCCTTTGAATCCCAAATCCCCCTGGAACCCAAATTCAGGGATCCCAAATCTCCCCAGATTCCAAATTCAGGGATCCCAAATCCCTTTGAATCGCAAATTCAGGGATCCCAAATCCCCCTGAATCCCAAATTCAGGGATCCCAAATCCCTTTGAATCCCAAATTCAGGGATCCCAAATCCCTTTGAATCCCAAATCCCCCTGAATCCCAAATTCAGGGATCCCAAATTTAGGAATCCCAAATCCTTTGAATCCCAAATTCAGGGATCCCAAATCCCTCTGAATCCCAAATTTAGGAATCCCAAATCCCTTTGAATCCCAAATTTAGGGATCCCAAATCCCCCTGGATCCCAAATTCAGGGATCCCAAATCCCCCTGAATCCCAAATTTAGGGATCCCAAATCCCTCTGGATCCCAAATCCCCCTGGATCCCAAATTCAGGGATCTCAAATCCCCCTGAATCCCAAATTCAGGGATCCCAAATCCCCCTGAATCCCAAATTTAGGGATCCCAAATCCCTCTGGATCCCAAATCCCTCTGGAACCCAAATTCAGGGATCCCAAATCCCTCTGGATCCCAAATTCAGGGATCCCAAATCCCCCTGAATCCCAAATTCAGGGATCCCAAATCCCTCTGGAACCCAAATCCCTTTGAATCCCCAACTCCACCTGTCCCAAATTTCCCCTTCCCAACTCCCTCGGCTCCCCCTAAAATCCAACAATTCTCCCCAAAAGCTGGGGGGGGAAAAAAAATCAATTTTTTCCTTTTTTTTTTCCCTTTTTTTTTTCCTTTTTTTTCCCCATTTTCCCGGCTCACCTGAATTCCCCAGCGATTCCCGAACCCTTCCCGAGCCCCGGGATCGATCTCTGCCCTCGCCCATCCCAAAAAAAAACCAAAAAAAGGAAAAAAGGCGGAGCAGGGTTGGGGCGATTTAAATGCAAAACGGGCAATTCCCGCCTCTTCCCGAGGGGAAAAACCGGAAAAAAAGGGGTGAAAACTCCTGGGAATTCCGGCTCTGGGTGGCTCCGAAAATTTGGGATTTTTGGGGTTTTTATTTTTTTATTCCCTGCTGGAATTGTGGGAGGGGAATGGGATCCCCCACGCTGCCCAAGCTGCCGTTTTTCCCGATTTTCCAGCGATTTTCCATCATTTTTCCATCTATTTTCCATCAATTTTCCACTTTTTCCCCTTTTTACCAGATCGTTCCCACTCTGGAATGCTCCCACACCCAAACCCCGCCTGGTTTTCCTCATTTATCCCAGAAAAAAAAAACCAATTCCAACCTGGATTTTCGTGGATTTATGGGATTTTTCCCCCCAAAATTCCCTTTTTTTTTTCCGAGAACGGCTCCAAATTCCTGCTGGGTTTTTTTTTTCCCTGTTTTTTCCTTTATTTCCCCTCCTGAATTTTTTCCTCCTCCTCCAGGTCATCCCACACATTCCAGGATTTTTTCCCAGAGGGTGACACCGAATTCTCCGAATCCTCCTCCAGGTCAGGGCTGAATTCCCAAGGTCTTGGAAGTTTCCTGGATTTTTTTTTTTCCTTGTTTTATTTTAAACTCTCCTGGAGTTTTTCCTCCTTTTTCTCCACAATTTTTCCCTGAGTTTTTTCAGAATTGGATCCCAAATAATTTTGGAAGCTCCTGTGAGTCCTTAACGAGCTCATTTAGCCCAAAATTGGAATTTTTTTTGCCCGAAATTGGATTTTTTTTGCCCAAAATTGGATTTTTTTTGCCCAAAATTGGATTTTTTTTCCCCAATAAATCCCCTCGGGAGCCCCTCCTGGGCTGTTCCAGCCACCCCAAATTCCTGCACCGAGGGGAATTTTGGGATCCAGGATTTGGGATCCTCAGGGAATTCGGGTGTGGGGTGGGGGTGAGCCCAAAAGTGCTCCAGGATGATCCCTAAGATGATCCAAGGGGTTCTGGGTGATCCCAAAACTGCTCCAAGATCTTCTGGGTGATCCCAAAGATGATCCAAGAGGTCCTGGATGATCCCAAAGATGGTCCAAGAGGTCCTGGATGATCCCAAAGATGATCCCAAAGGTCCTGGATGGTCCCAAAACTGTTCCAGGAGGTCCTGGATGATCCCAAAGATGATCCCAAAGGTACTGGATGGTCCAAAGCTCCTCCAGGATGATCCCAAATGTGATCCAAGGGGTCCTGGGGGATCCCAAAGGTCCTGGATGATCCCAAAACTGTTCCAGGAGGTCCTGGATGATCCCGAAGTTGATCCAGGACGATCCCAAAGGTGACCCAAGGGGTTCCTGGATGATCCCAAAGGTCTTGGATGATCCCAAAACTGTTCCAGCAGGTCCTGGATGATCCCAAAATTGATCCAGGACGATCCCAAAGGTGATCCAAGGGGTTCCAGAATGATCCCAAAGGTACTGGATGGTCCCAAAGCTCCTCCAGGATGATCCCAAAGGTGATCCAAGGGGTCCTGGGTGATCCCAAAGGTCCTGGATGATCCCAAAACTGTTCCAGCAGGTCCTGGATGATCCCAAAGTTGATCCAGGATGATCCCAAAGGTGATCCAAGGGGTCCTGGGGGATCCCAAAGGTCCTGGATGATCCCAAAACTGTTCCAGGAGGTCCTGGATGATCCCAAAGTTGATCCAGGACGATCCCAAAGGTGATCCAAGGGGTCCTGGGTGATCCCAAAGCTGCTCCAGAGGTCCTGGGTGATCCCAAAGTTGATCCAGGAGATCCTGGATGATCCCAAAGCTCCTCCAGGATGATCCCAAAGCTGCTCCCGAGGTGTTGGGATGAGTCCAAAGCTGCTCCAGGAGGTCCAGGATGGTCCCAAAGCTCCTCCAGAACAATCCCAAAGTTGCACCAGAGGTCCTGGATGGTCCCAAAAACGATCCAGGAAATCCTGGGTGACCCCAAAGTTGCTCCAAGGAGTTCCTGGATGAACCCAAAGATGATCCAAAGGTCCTGGATGATCCCAAAGCTCTTCCAGGACAATCCCAAAGTTGCACCAGAGGTCCTGGATGATCCCAAAGCAGCTCCAGGAGGTCCAAGATGATCCCAAAGGTGATCCAAGGGGTTCTGGATGATCCCAAAGGCGATCCAAGGGGTTCTGGATGATCCCAAAGACGATCCAAGGGGTTCCAGGATGGTCCCAGAGGTGATCCAAGGGGTTCCAGGATGGTCCCAGAGCTTCTCCAAAAGCCTCCAAGAAGTTCCCCGTGCAGACCCTGCCCTGCCCAGCCCCAGCTCGGGGCTTCTCCTGGACACAGAGCCCACCCTGCACACCTGGACATTGTCACAGCCCACCCTGCACACCTGGACACTGTCACAGCCCCACCCTGCACACCTGGACACTGTCACAGCCCCACCTTGCACACCTGGACAATGTCACAGACCCACCCTGCACACCTGGACACTGTCACAGCCCCACCCTGCACACCTGGACATTGTCACAGCACCACCCTGCACACCTGGACACTGTCACAGCACCACCCTGCACACCTGGACAATGTCACAGACGCACCCTGCACACCTGGACACTGTCACAGCCCCACCCTGCACACCTGGACACCGTCACAGCCCCACCCTGCACACCTGGACACCGTCACAGCCCCACCCTGCACACCTGGACACTGTCACAGCCCCACCCTGCACACCTGGACACTGTCACAGACCCCTCCCCATACACCTGGACACTGTCACAGATCCCCCCCATACACCTGGACACTGTCACAGATCCCCCCCATACACCTGGACACTGTCACAGATCCCCCCCATACACCTGGACACTGTCACAGATCCCCCCCATACACCTGGACACTGTCACAGGTCCCCCCCATACACCTGGGCATTGTCACAGGTCCCCCCCATACACCTGGACAATGTCACAGCCCCACCTTGCACACCTGGACACTGTAACAGACCCCTCCCCATACACCTGGACACTGTCACAGCCCCACCCTGCACACCTGGACACTGTCACAGCCCAACCCTGCACACCTGGACACTGTCACAGACCCCCTCTGCACACCTGGACACTGTCACAGACCCCCTCTGCACACCTGGACAATGTCACAGACCCCCCCCATACACCTGGACACTGTCACAGGTCCCCCCCATACACCTGGGCATTGTCACAGGTCCCCCCCATACACCTGGACACTGTCACAGCCCAACCTTGCACACCTGGACACTGTCACAGCCCCACCCTGCACACCTGGACACTGTCACAGCCCAACCTTGCACACCTGGACACTGTCACAGACCCCCCCCCATACACCTGGACACTGTCACAGCCCCACCCTGCACACCTGGACAATGTCACAGACCCCTCCCCATACACCTGGACACTGTCACAGACTCCCCCATACACCTGGGCATTGTCACAGGTCCCCCCCATACACCTGGGCACTGTCACAGGTCCCCCCCATACACCTGGACAATGTCACAGCCCCACCTTGCACACCTGGACACTGTCACAGATCCCCCCATACACCTGGACACTGTCACAGCCCCACCTTGCACACCTGGACACTGTCACAGACCCCTCCCCATACACCTGGACACTGTCACAGCCCAACCCTGCACACCTGGACAGTGTCACAGACCCCCCCCATACACCTGGACACTGTCACAGGTCCCCCCCATACACCTGGACACTGTCACAGATCCCCCCATACACCTGGACAATGTCACAGGTCCCCCCCATACACCTGGGCATTGTCACAGGTCCCCCCATACACCTGGACACTGTCACAGACCCCCCCCATACACCTGGACAATGTCACAGGTCCCCCCCATACACCTGGACAATGTCACAGACCCCCCCAGACACTGTCACAGACACTTCCTGCACACCTGGCACCACCTGGACCCCACCACAGACCCCCTCCCTTACCCGTCCTGGACCTCCAGGACCCCTCCTGGGCAACACGACCCTCCCTCAACTCACACCGCTCCTCACGATCCCCTCACCTGAGTCCCTTCGTGATCCCCTCACTGTCACCACACCATCTCCTCACTCTCCACTCATTGTCACCTCACTGTCACCTCCTGGTGCCCTCATGCTCCCCTCACGGTTCCCCCCTCACAATCCCCTCACCTGAGTCCCTTCATGATCCCCTCACTGTCACCGCACGATCGCCTCACGCTCCGCTCACTGTCACCTCACTGTCACCTCCTGGTGCCCTCATGCTCCCCTCACGGTTCCCCCCTCACAATCCCTCACGATCCCCTCTCTCTCCCCTCATGGTCCTCTCACTGCCCCCTCACAGTTCCCCCACTCACAATTCCTCCCTCACATTCCCCTCACGGCTCCCCCCTCACATTCCCCTCACGGCTCGCCCCTCATGTTCCCCTCACTGTCCCCTCACAATTCCTCCCTCACGTTCCCCATTGTCCCCTACACCATTCCCCACTGTCCCGCCCTCACTGTCCCCTCACGGTTTCCCTCATGATCCTCTCCCGGTCCCCTCACGATCCACTCCTCATCCCTCTCCCTCACAATCTCCTCACGTTCCCCTCCCGGTCTCCTCCCTGCCCCCTCACTGTTCCCCCCTCAATGTCCCCTGACGATCCCTCATATTCCCCTCGCTGTCCCCTCATGGCTCCCGTCACGGTTCCTCCCTCACATTCCCCTCACGTTCCCCTCCCAGTTCCCTCACTGTCTCCCCCTGATTTCCTCCTCACTATCCCTTCCCTGTCCCCTCCCGGTGCCCTCACATTTCCCTCACTGTCCCCTCACGATTCCCTCACTGTCCTCTCATGTTTCCCTCGCATTCCCCTCGCTGTCTCCTCACTGACACCTCTCTGTCCCCCTCACGATCCCCTCAAGCTTCCCCCCTCACGATCCCCTCACTGTCCCCTCACGGTTCCCCCTTCCCGGTCCCCTCCCAGTCCCCTCACTGTCACCTCTCTGTCCCCTCACAGTTCCTCCTTCACTGTCCCCTCACAATCCCCTCACCATTCCCCCCTCACGATCATCTCATGATCCCCTCACTGTCCCCTCACGGTTCCCCCCTCACTGTCACCTCTTTGTCCCCTCACATTCTCCTCATGGTTCCCCCCTCACTGTCCTCTTCCAGTCCTCTCACTGTCCCCACACGATCCCCTCACATTCCCCTCATGCTCCCCTCACATTCCCCTCATGCTCCCCTCACTGCCCCCTCATGCTCCCCTCAGGTTCCCCCCTCACTGTCCCGTCACAATTCCTCCCTCACATTCTCCTCGCGATCCCCTCACTGTTCTCTCACGGTTCCCCCCTCATGTTACCTCCACTGTCCCCTCACTGTCCCCTCACGATCCCCCCTCATGATCCCCTCACTGTCCCCTCACGATCCCCCCTCACAATCCCCTCACGTTCCCCTCACTGTCATCTCACTGTTCCCCCTCACGATCCCCTCACTGTCCCCTCACGATCCCCTCACGGTTCCCCCCTCACGGTTCCCCGTTCCCGGTCCCCTCCGCCGCCAGCATGCCCCGCACTCACGGGAACGCCGCTGCCGCACCGTGTCCCCGCTCCCCGTCCCACCGGAGCCGCCTGTCCCCGCTGTCCCGGTGTCCCCGTGTCCCCCTGTCCCCGTTCCGCCTTTCAGCACCCGGGACGGGACCGGTACGAGGGGGTCTGGGGGGTGTCAGCGCCTCCTCCGCGCTCTCCGCGAGCCCTCGCCCCGCTCCGGACCCGCCCGCCCCGCCGGGCCCCCCCAGGCACTCACCGGACCGGGCCCCCGGGGCCGCGCCCGCGGAGCTGCTCCCGCTCAGCGCCGCCGCCGCCCCGCGCCCGCCCCGGGCCCGCGCCGCCGCCGCCGCGCCGGGGCCATGGCGCCCTGAAGAGCCGTCCCGGAGCTCCGCCCACTCCCGGTTCTGCTCCGGATCCCGGTCCCGGTCCCGGTCCCGCCGCTTGCGCCGCTCCGGCCGCTCCCCCGCCCCCCTCCCGCCGGCGGGGCCTGACTACGTCACGCCGAGCGCGACCGGGCCGCCGCCGACATCTTGAGGGGGGGGGCGGCGGCGGCGAACGGGGTCCCGGCGGGGATGAGGGGCCCGGTGAGGAAGCGGGGCCCGGCGGGGAAGCGGGAGGAGCCGCCGCCGCCGCCGCCATGTTGGAGCCGCCCCCCGTCCCCGCGCCCGCCCCGCCGGAGCCGCCGCCGCCGCCCTCAGCCCGCCCGCCCCGCGCGCGGCGCGCCTCGATGACGTCAGCGGGCAGCTCGGGCCGCCATGTTGAGAGTGGCGGGGGTTGTGTGGCCGGGACCTTCCGGGAGGGAGGGGGGAGCGGCGCGGACGTTGCGTCATCAGAGCGCGACGGCGGCAGCGCGCCGCCATCTTGGGCGAGTGAGGGGAAGGTCGGGGCCGGGGGAGGGCGGGGGGACACTGTCCACAAAGTGTCCCCAAAGTGTCCCTAAAGTGTCCCCAAAGTGTCCCCAAAGGGACTGAGGGGAGCCCGGGCTCTGTCAGTGTCCCCAAAGAGTCCCTAAAATGTCCCCAGAGTGTCCCCAGGCTCTATCAGTGTCCCCAAAGTGTCCCCAGAGGCAGTGAGGGGACCCCAAGCTCTGTCAGTGTCCCCAAAGTGTCCCCAAAGTGTCCCCAGAGTGTCCCCAGAGTGTCCCCAGGCTCTGTCAGTGTCCCCAGAGGGTCCCTAAAATGTCCCCAGAGTGTCCCCAAGGGGGACTGAGGGGACCCCCCCCAAAGTGCCACCAGCAAAGGGCGTTTGGGGCCATTGGGGACACTTTGGGGACATCAAGGGGACCCTGGAGAGCAAATGGAGACGCTGGAGGGGGACACTGGGGCCACCAAAAGCCACCAAGAGCCACCCAGGGCCACCACGGGAGAAGCCAAGGGGCCACCAAAGGTCACCCCAGCGGCCACCAAAGGTCACCACGGGGCCACCAAGGCCACTGAGGGGTCAAGCAAGGCCACCGTGGGGCCACCAAAAGCCACCAGGGCCGCCAAGGGCCACCTCAGGAGTCACCAAAGGCCACCAGGGCCACCCCAGGGGCCACCAAGGGCCTCCATGGGGCCACCAAGGTCACCCCAGCGGCCACCAAATGGAGCCAGGGGCCACCAAAGGCCACCCAGGGGCCACCAAAGGCCACCATGAGGCCACCAAGGGCCACCCCAGGGGCCACCAAAAGCCACCGGGGCCACCAAGAGCCACCACAGGAGTCATTGTGGCCACCACGGGGCCACCAAGGGCCACCTCAGGAGTCACCAAGGCCACCATGGGGTCACCAAGGGCCACCTCAGGAGTCCTTGGGGACACCAAGGGCCACCCCAGGGCCACCAAATGTCACCAAGGGCCACCAAAAGCCACCAAGGGCCACCTCAGAGGCCACCAAAAGCCACCAAGGTCACCCCCAGGGCCACCAAATGTCACCACAAGGCCACCAAAGGCCACCAAGGCCACCCCAGGGGCCACCAAAGGGTCCAGGGGGGCTA
>NW_026948502.1:168576-213735 GCF_035770615.1 Melospiza melodia melodia | reverse complement strand
TCAAAATTTGGGACCCCGAAATTGGGGAGGGGGAGCCAAAATTGGGGAGGGGGATCCTGAAATTTGGGGGGAATCCAAAATTGGGGACCCCGAAATTGGGGAGAAAACCCCAAAATTTGGGACCCCGAAATTGGGAGGAAAACCCCAAAATTTGGGACCCCGAAATTGGGGGGAAAACTCCAAAATTTGGACCCCGAAATTGGGGAGGGGGGAGCCCGAAATTGGGGAGAAAACCCCAAAATTTGGGACCCTGAAATTGGGGAGGGGGGAGCCCGAAATTGGAGGGAAAACCCCAAAATTTGGGACCCCGAAATTGGGGGGAAAACTCCAAAATTTGGGACCCCGAAATTGGGGAGGGGGGATCCTGAAATTTGGGACCCCAAAATTGGGGAGGGGGAGCCCGAAATTGGGGAGGGGGATCCTGAAATTTGGGGGGGAATCCAAAATTGGGGACCCCGAAATTGGGGAGAAAACCCCAAAATTTGGGACCCCGAAATTGGGGAGAAAACCCCAAAATTTGGAACCCGAAATTGGGGCGGGGGGACCCCGAAATTGGGGAGGGGGAGCCCGAAATTGGGGAGGGGGAGCCCGAAATTGGGGAGGGGGAGCCCGAAATTGGGGAGAAAACCCCAAAATTTGGGACCCCGAAATTGGGGAGGGGGAGCCCCAATTGGGGGAGGGGGATCCAAAATTGGGGACCTCGAAATTGGGGAGAAACCCCAAAATTTGGGACCCCGAAATTGGGGAGGGGGGACCCCGAAATTTGGGACCCCGAAATTGGGGCGGGGGGACCCCGAAATTGGGGTGAAAACCCCAAAATTTGGGACCCCAAAATTGGGGAGGGGAGAACCCAAAATGTGGAGGGGGGGGGACCCGAAATTTTGGGGAGCTCCCAAATTTATGGAAGGGGGGGGGGGGTCACAAAGGGACCCCAAATTTTGGGGAGGGTCCTCAAATCTGGGGGGGGGATTTTCCCCAAAAATTTTGGGGTTCGCAAGGACCCCGATTTTTTGTTGGGGATTTTGGGGATTTTGGGGGAGGGGTCCCCGGGATTTGGGGGGTCCCTCTGAGCCCTCCCCCCCCCCCAGGGCTGTGATTTGGGGAGACCCTGACCCAAATTGCCGAGGAGCTGAGGGGGGGGCGAGACCCCGGAGAGTGCTGCAGGTTTGGGGGTCCTGGGGGGATTTTGGGGGGTCCCAGGGTGATTTTGGGGGGTCCTGGAGGGGTTTTGGGGGGTCCTGGGGGGATTTTGGGGGGTCCTGGGGGGGATTTGGGGGGTCCTGGGGGGGATTTTGGGGGGTCCTGGGGGGGATTTGGGGGGGTCCTGAGGGGTTTTGGGGGGTCCTGGGGGAATTTGGGGGGTCCTGAGGGGTTTTGGGGGGTCCCAGGGGGATTTGGAGGGATTTTGGGGGGGGTCCTGAGGGGGATTTGGGGGGTCCTGAGGGGGATTTTGGGGGGTCCTGGGGGGGATTTGGGGGGGTCCTGAGGGGTTTTGGGGGGGTACAGGGGGATTTTGGGGGGGGCAGGGGGATTTTGGGGGGTCCTGGGGGTTCTGGGGGGGCCGGGGGGATTTTGGGGAGTCCCAGGGGGATTTTGGGGGGTCCTGAGGGGGATTTGGCGGGTCCTGGGGGGATTTTGGGGGGATTTTGCGGGGGTCCGGGGGGGGTTTTGGGGGGTTCTGGGGGATTTTGGGGGGTCCTGAGGGGGTTTTGGGGGTCCGGAGGGGATTTTGGGGGGATTTTGGGGGGTCCTGGGGGATTTTGGGGGGTCTTGAGGGGTTTTGGGGGGTCCTGAGGGGTTCTGGGGGAGATTTGGGGGTCATGAGGGGGATTTGGGGGGTCCTGGGGAGGATTTGGGGGGTCCTGAGGGGGTTTTGCGGGGTCCTGAGGGGTTTTGGGGGGTCCTGGGGAGATTTTGGGGGATTTTGGGGGGTCCTGGCGGGGTCCCAGGGGGGGTCCCAGGGGGATTTTGGGGGGTCCTGGGGGGTTTGGAGGGATTTTGGGGGGGGTCTTGAGGGTTTTGGGGGGTCCTGGGAGGATTTTGGGGGTTTTTGGGTGATTTTCTGGGTCCTGGGGGGATTTTGGGGAGTCCCAGGGGAATTTTAGGGGTTTGGGGGGTCCTGGGGAGAATTTGGGGCAATTTTGGGGGGTTTAAGGGGGATTTTTGGGGATATTTTGGGGATTTTTTTTAGGATTTTTGGGGATATTGTTGGGATATTTTTGGGACAGTTTTTTGGGGATATTTGGGATTTTTTTAGGATATTTTGGGGGATTTTTTTGGGATATTTTGGGATATTTTGGTGCAGTTTTTTGGGGGTATTTTGGGTATTTCCGTCTCTGATTTCGGGGTGTCCCCCTCCTGTCCAGGATCTGCTCTCGGCGCTCGGGGGGGCCCTGGGGGGGTCCCTGGGTATTTTTTGGATATTTTTGGGATATTTGTGGGATATTTTGGGGGGATATTTTTAGGGATATTTTAGGGATATTTTTGGGATATTTTTGGGATATTTTTAGGGATATTTTGGGGATATTTTTTGGGATATTTTAGGGATATTTTTAGGGATATTTTGGGACATTTTATGGATATTTTTTGGGATATTTGGGGTATTTTTGGGATATTTTTGTGGATATTTTTGGGATATTTTTAGGGATATTTTTGGGATATTTTTTGGGATATTTTGGGGATATTTTGGGGATATTTTGGGATATTTTTGGGATATTTTTAGGGATATTTTGGGACATTTTATGGATATTTTTTGGGATATTTGGGGTATTTTTGGGATATTTTTGTGGATATTTTTGGGATATTTTTAGGGATATTTTTGGGATATTTTGAGATTTTTTTTAAGATATTTTGGGGGGATTTTTGTGGGATATTTTGGGGTATTTTGGGGATATTTTGGTGCAGTTTTTTTGGGATATTTTGGATATTTTTGGTCTCTGATTTCGGGGTGTCCCCCTCCTGTCCAGGATCTGCTCTCGGCGCTCGGGGGGGCCCTGGGGGGTCCCTGGGTATTTTTTGGATATTTTTGGGGATATTTTGGGATATTTTGGGGGGATATTTTTGGATATTTTTGGGATATTTTTAGGGATATTTTGGGGATATTTTTAGGGATATTTTTGGGGATATTTTTAGGGATATTTTGGGATATTTTGGGGATATTTTTGGGGATATTTTTTGGGATATTTTGGGATATTTTGGGGATATTTTTGGGGATATTTTTTGGGATATTTTGGGATATTTTGGGGATATTTTTTGGGATATTTTTTGGGATAGTTTTGGGATATTTTTGGGGATATTTTTGGATATTTTTAGGGATATTTTGGGGATATTTTAGGGATATTTTAGGGATATTTTAGGGATATTTTTTGGGATATTTTTGGGGTATTTTGGGATTTTTTTGTGATATTTTAGGGATATTTTTTGGGATATTTTGGGATTTTTTCGGGATTTTTTTAGGGATATTTTTGGGATATTTTGGTGCAGTTTTTTTGGTACTTTTTGGGTATTTCCGTCTCTGATTTCGGGGTCCCCCTCCTGTCCAGGATCTGCTCTCGGCGCTCGGGGGGGCCCTGGGGGGGTCCCTGGGTATTTTGGGGATTTTTTGGGATATTTTAGGGATATTTTGGGATATTTTTGGGGATATTTTGGGATATTTTTGGGATATTTTGGGGATATTTTTGGGATATTTTTAGGGATATTTTGGGGATATTTTTAGGGATATTTTTGGGGATATTTTTAGGGATATTTTGGGGATATTTTGGGGGATATTTTTTGGGATATTTTGGATATTTTGGGGATATTTTTTGGGATATTTTTGGGATATTTTTTGGGATATTTTGGGGATATTTTTTGGGATATTTTTGGGATATTTTTTGGGATATTTTGGGATATTTTTGGGATATTTTTAGGGATATTTTGGGGATATTTTTGGGGATATTTTTGGGATATTTTTGGGATAGTTTTGGGGATATTTTGGGATATTTTAGGGATATTTTTGGGATATTTTGGTGCAGTTTTTTGAGATATTTTGGGTATTTCCGTCTCTGATTTTGGGGTCCCCCTCCTGTCCAGGATCTGCTCTCGGCGCTCGGGGGGGCCCTGGGGGAGTCCCTGGGTATTTTTTGGATATTTTTGGGGATATTTTGGGGGTATTTTGGAGCAGTATTTTGGGGATATTTTGGGGATATTTTGGGGATATTTTGGGGCAGTTTATTGGGGACATTTTGGGATTTTTTTAGGATATTTTGGGGGATTTTTTTGGGATATTTTTAGGGATATTTTGGGATATTTTGGGGATATTTTTTGGGATATTTTTGGGATATTTTTTGGGATATTTTGGGGATATTTTTGGGGATATTTTTGGGGATATTTTGGGGATATTTTAGGGGTATTTTGGGGATATTTTGGTGCAGTTTTTTGGGGTATTTTGGTTATTTCCGTGTCTGATTTCGGGGTGTCCCCCTCCTGTCCAGGACCTGCTCTCGGCGCTCGGGGGGGCCCTGGGGGAGTCCCTGGGTATTTTTTGGATATTTTTGGGGATATTTGTGGGATATTTTGGGGGATATTTTTGGGATATTTTTGGGATATTTTTAGGGATATTTTGGGGATATTTTTTGGGATATTTTTGGGATATTTTTGGGATATTTTTGGGATATTTTTAGGGATATTTTGGGATATTTTGGGATATTTTTAGGGATATTTTGGGGATATTTTTTGGGATATTTTAGGGATATTTTTGGGATATTTTTAGGGATATTTTTGGGATATTTTTAGGGATATTTTGGGACATTTTATGGATATTTTTTGGGATATTTGGGATATTTTTGGGATATTTTTGGGGATATTTTTGGGGATATTTTTAGGGATATTTTTGGGATATTTTGAGATTTTTTTAAGATATTTTGGGGGGATTTTTGTGGGATATTTTGGGGTATTTTGGGGATATTTTGGGGCAGTTTTTTGGGGGTATTTTGGTTATTTCCGTGTCTGATTTCGGGGTGTCCCCCTCCTGTCCAGGACCTGCTCTCGGCGCTCGGGGGGGCCCTGGGGGGGTCCCCGGCCGCCGCCCCTCCCCCCCGGCGGCACCGCTGGCTCTCGGCGCTGCTGCGGGCGGGGGAGGGGCTGGCCCGGGGCGCGGGGACGCGGCTGCCGCCGGGGAGCGTCACCAATGTCACCGTGCAGGGGGCAGGTAAGGCTTGGGACACACCTGTGTGTCACCTGTGTGTCACCTGTGTGTCACCATAAAACACCCCTGCCACCGGGGAGCGTCACCAATGTCACCGTGGGAACGGCAGGTAAGGGATCAGTGTCACCTGTGTGTCACCTGTGTGTCACCAATGTCACCGTGGGAACGGCAGGTAACAAATAAATGTCACCTGTGTGTCACCTGTGTGTCACCTGTGTCACCATAAACACCCCTGCCACCGGGGAGCGTCACCAATGTCACCGTGGGAACGGCAGGTAAGGGATCAGTGTCACCTGTGTGTCACCTGTGTCACCTGAGTGTCACCTGTGTGTCACCAATGTCACCGTGGGAACGGCAGGTAAGGCTTGGGACACACCTGGGTGTCACCTGTGTCACCTGTGTGTCACCTGTGTGTCACCTGTGTCACCTGTGTGTCACCTGTGTGTCACCTGTGTGTCACCTGTGTCACCATAAACATCCCTGCCGCACGGGAGCGTCACCAATGTCACCGTGGAGGGGGCAGGTAAGGGATCAGTGTCACCTGTGTGTCACCTGTGTCACCTGTGTGTCACCTGTGTGTCACCTGTGTCACCATAAACATCCCTGCCGCCGGGGAGCGTCACCAATGTCACCGTGGGAACGGCAGGTAACAAATAAATGTCATCTGTGTGTCACCTGTGTGTCACCAATGTCACCGTGGGAACGGCAGGTAAGGGATCAGTGTCACCTGTGTGTCACCATAAACATCCCTGCCGCCGGGGAGCGTCACCAATGTCACCGTGGGAACGGCAGGTAACAAATAAATGTCACCTGTGTGTCACCTGTGTCACCTGAGTCACCTGAGTCACGTGTGTGTCACCTGTGTCACCTGTGTGTCACCTGTGTGTCACCAATGTCACCATGGGAATGGCAGGTAAGGGATCGGTGTCACCTGTGTGTCACCTGTGTGTCACCTGTGTCACCATAAACATCCCTGCCGCCGGGGAGCGTCACCAATGTCACCGTGCAGGGGGCAGGTAAGGGACTGGTGTCACCCCAGTGTCACCCCTGTGTCACCTGTGTGTCACCTGTGTCACCATAAACATCCCTGCCACCAGGGAGCGTCACCAATGTCACCGTGGGAACGGCAGGTAAGGGATCAGTGTCACCTGTGTGTCACCTGTGTCACCTGGGTGTCACCAATGTCACCGTGGGAACGGCAGGTAAGGGATCAGTGTCACCTGTGTGTCACCTGTGTCACCTGGGTGTCACCTGGGTGTCACCAATGTCACCACGGAGAGGGCAGGTAAGGGATCGGTGTCACCTGGGTGTCACCAATGTCACCCCTAAACCCCACCTGTGTGTCACCTGTGTGTCACCTGTGTGTCACCATAAACATCCCTGCCACCGGGGAGCGTCACCAATGTCACCGTGGGAACGGCAGGTAAGGATTGGTGTCACCCCAGTGTCACCTGTGTCACCCCTAAACCCCACCTGTGTCACCTGTGTGTCACCATAAACATCCCTGCTGCCGGGGAGCGTCACCAATGTCACCGTGGGAACGGCAGGTAAGGGATCAGTGTCACCCCAGTGTCACCTGTGTGTCACCTGGGTGTCACCATAAACACCCCTGCCACCGGGGAGCGTCACCAATGTCACCGTGGGAACGGCAGGTAACAAATAAATGTCACCTGTGTGTCACCTGTGTGTCACCAATGTCACCTGTTTGTCACCTGTGTCACCTGTGTGTCACCTGTGACACTGTCCCTGTCCCTTTGTGTCCCCAGTTCTGTCCCTGGCTGTGTCCCTGGGGTGGCGCTGTCCCCAATGGTGACACTGTCCCTGTCCCTGTCCCTCTGTCCCCAGCTCTGTCCCTGGCTGTGTCCCGGGGGTGGCACAGGTGGCACAGGGGTGGCACACAGGTGACACTGTCCCTGTCCCTTTCTGTCCCTAGCTCTGTCCCCAGCTCTGTCCCTGGCCGTGTCCCAGGGGTGGCACTGTCCCCAATGGTGACACTGTCCCTGTCCCTTTGTGTCCCCAGCTCTGTCCCTGGCTGTGTCCCGGGGGTGGCACAGGTGGCACAGGGGTGGCACACAGGTGACACCGTCCCTGTCTGTCCCCAGCGCTGTCCCTGGCCGTGTCCCGGGGGTGTCACTGTCCCCAATGGTGACACTGTCCTTGTCCCCAGCGCTGTCCCTGGCCGTGTCCCGCGGTGCCACCCCCGGCCCTGTCACCCTGGCGGTGGCACAGGTGTCACACAGGTGGCACAGGGGTGTCACTGTCCCCAATGGTGACACTGTCCCTCTGTCCCCAGCGCTGTCCCTGGCCGTGTCCCAGGGGTGGCACAGGGGTGGCACACAGGTGACACTATCCCTGTCCCTGTCCCTTTGTGTCCCCAGTTCTGTCCCTGGCCGTGTCCCTGGGGTGGCACAGGAAGGTGTCACTGTCCCCAATGGTGACACTGTCCCTGTCCCTTTGTGTCCCCAGCGCTGTCCCTGGCCGTGTCCCAGGGGTGGCACAGGTGGCACAGGAAGGTGTCACTGTCCCCAATGGTGACACTGTCCCTGTCCCTGTCCTTGTCCCCAGCGCTGTCCCTGGCCGTGTCCCAGGGGTGGCACAGGTGGCACAGAGGTGTCACTGTCCCCAATGGTGACACTGTCCCTGTCCCTCTGTCCCCAGTTCTGTCCCTGGCCGTGTCCCTGGGGTGGCACAGGGGTGTCACTGTCCCCAGTGGTGACACTGTCCCTCTGTCCCCAGCGCTGTCCCTGGCTGTGTCCCTGGGGTGGCACAGGGGTGGCACAGGGGTGGCACACAGGTGACACTGTCCCTCTGTCCCCAGCGCTGTCCCTGGGGTGTCCCAGGGGTGGCACAGGTGTCACACAGGTGACACAGGGGGTGTCACTGTCCTTGTCCCCAGCGCTGTCCCTGGGGTGGCACAGGGGTGTCACTGTCCCCAATGGTGACACTGTCCCTGTCCCTGTCTGTCCCCAGCGCTGTCCCTGGCCGTGTCCCAGGGATGGCACAGGTGGCACAGGGGTGGCACTGTCCCCAATGGTGTCCCTGTCCCTTTGTGTCCCCAGCACTGTCCCTGGGGTGGCACAGGGGTGGCACAGGGGTGGCACTGTCCCCAATGGTGACACTGTCCCTGTCCCTTTGTGTCCCCAGCTCTGTCCCTGGCTGTGTCCCGGGGGTGGCACAGGTGGCACAGGGGTGGCACACAGGTGACACCGTCCCTGTCTGTCCCCAGTGCTGTCCCTGGCCGTGTCCCGGGGGTGTCACTGTCCCCAATGGTGACACTGTCCTTGTCCCCAGCGCTGTCCCTGGCCGTGTCCCGCGGTGCCACCCCCGGCCCTGTCACCCTGGGGCTCCCTGAGGTGACACAGGGGTGTCCCTGTCACCCTGGGGGTGGCACACAGGTGACACTGTCCCTGTCCCTGTCCTTGTCCCCAGTGCTGTCCCTGGCCATGTCCCGGGGGTGGCACAGGTGGCACAGGGGTGGCACAGGAAGGTGACACTGTCCCTGTCCCTGTCCCTGTCCTTGTCCCCAGTGCTGTCCCTGGCCGTGTCCCGGGGGGTGGCACAGGTGTCACACAGGTGGCACAGGAAGGTGACACTGTCCCTGTCCCTGTCCCTGTCTGTCCCCAGCGCTGTCCCTGGCCGTGTCCCAGGGGTGGCACAGGTGTCACACAGGTGACACAGGGGGTGACACTGTCCTTGTCCCCAGCGCTGTCCCAGGGGTGGCACAGGGGTGTCACTGTCCCCAGTGGTGACACTGTCCCTCTGTCCCCAGCGCTGTCCCTGGCCGTGTCCCAGGGGTGGCACAGGGGTGTCACTGTCCCCAGTGGTGACACTGTCCTTGTCCCCAGCGCTGTCCCTGGCCGTGTCCCAGGGGTGGCACACAGGTGACACTATCCCTGTCCCTGTCCCTTTGTGTCCCCAGTTCTGTCCCTGGCCGTGTCCCGGGGGTGGCACAGGTGGCACAGGGGTGGCACAGGAAGGTGACACTGTCCCTGTCCCTGTCCCTTTGTGTCCCCAGCGCTGTCCCTGGCCGTGTCCCGCGGTGCCACCCCCGGCCCTGTCACCCTGGCGGTCCCTGAGGTGACGATCGAGGTCCCCCCCGAGGTGGCGCTGGACCCGGAGAGCGGTGAGGGGACATTGAGGGGACATTGGGGACACTGGGGACACTGAGGGGACACTGAGGGGACATTGGGGACATTGGGGACACTGGGGGGACAGTGGGGACACTGAGGGGACATTGGGGACATTGGGGACACTG
The DNA here is from genome assembly GCF_035770615.1 of Melospiza melodia melodia. Classification (NCBI taxonomy): domain Eukaryota; kingdom Metazoa; phylum Chordata; class Aves; order Passeriformes; family Passerellidae; genus Melospiza; species Melospiza melodia. The sequence continues at coordinate 204,295 of NW_026948502.1, read as the reverse complement.
AGGGGACAGTGGGGACATTGGGGACACTGAGGGGACACTGGGGACACTGAGGGGACAGTGGGGACATTGGGGACACTGAGGGGACACTGAGGGGACATTGGGGACACTGGGGACAATGGGGACACCGGGAGACATTGGGGACACTGAGGGGACATTGGGGACATTGAGGACACTGAGGGGACATTGGGGACATGGGGACACTGAGGGGACAGTGGGGACACTGGGGATGTCGGGGACACTGGGGACATTGGGGACATCGGGGACAATGAGGACAGTGGGGACACTGAGGGGACAGTGGGGACACTGGGGACAATGGGGGCATTGGGGGACATTTGGGACATCAGGGACAATGGGGACAGTGGGGACAATGGGGGGGACACTGGGGGAACATTGGGGACACTGAGGGGACAGTGGGGACACTGAGGGGACACTGGGGACATTGAGGGGACATTGGGGACAATGGGGACATGGAGGGGACATTGGGGGGGACACTGGGGAGGACTGGGGACAGTGGGGACACCGGGGGACATTGGGGACACTGAGGAGACATTGGGGACATTGAGGGGACATTGAGGGGACATTGGGGACACTGGGGGGACAGTGGGGACACTGGGGGGACATCAGGGACACTGGGGACATTGAGGGGACATCAGGGACAGTGGGGACACTGAGGATGCTGGGGATATTGGGGGGACATTTAGAGGGACATTGGGGGACACTGGGGACACTCTGGGGACATTAAGGACACTGGGGACAGTGGGGACGTTGGGGACATTGAGGGGACATTGGGGGGGGGACACTGGGGACACCTTGGGGACATTGGGGACACCTTGGGGACATTGAGGGGACATTGGGGACAGTACGGACATTGGGGACACGGGACACTGAGGGGACAGTGGGGGACAATGGGTCACTGAGGGGACATTGGGGACATTGAGGGGACACCGGGGGTGATTTTGGGCTCATTTTGGGGGGATTTTGGGGCCATTTCGGGCTGTTTTGGGGGGGATTTTGGGGTAATTTCTGGGGATTTTGGGTTATTTTGTGTCCTTTTCCCCCCAGGTCTGTCGTCAGTGGGATTGCTGACCCTGGGGGGGATTTTGGGCTCATTTTGGGCTCATTTTTGTCCTTTTTCCCCCCACAGGCCTGTCCTTAGTGGGGCTGCTGACCCTGCCCGGGCTCCCCCGGGCGCTCTCGGGGGATTTTGGGCTCATTTTGGGGCCATTTTGGGCTCATTTTGGGTTCATTTTGGGCTCATTTTGGGCTCATTTTGGGTTATTTTTTGTCCTTTTTGTCCTTTTCCCCCCATAGGCCTGTCATTAGTGGGATTGCTGACCCTGGGGGATTTTGGGCTCATTTTGGTGTAATTTTGGTGTAATTTTGGGCTCATTTTGTGTCCTTTTTCCCCTCAGGTCTGTCTTTAGTGGGGCTGCTGACCCTGCCCGGGCTCCCCCGGGCGCTCTCGGGGGGATTTTGGGCTCATTTTGGGCTCATTTTGGGTTATTTTGTGTCCTTTTTCCCCTCAGGTCTGTCCTTAGTGGGGCTGCTGACCCTGCCCGGGCTCCCCCGGGCGCTCTCGGGGGGATTTTGGGCTCATTTTGGGGCCATTTTGGGGCCATTTTGGGAGGGATTTGGGGGTAATTTCTGGGGATTTTGGGCTCATTTTGGGTTATTTTGTGTCCTTTTTCCCCCCTCAGGTCTGTCCCTGGTGGGGCTGCTGACCCTGCCCGGGCTCCCCCGGGCGCTCTCGGGGGCTCCCCCGGTGCTCTGGGGGGGCTGGGGGGGGTCCCTGCCCCGCCCCCCCCGCCGGGGCCGCCCCTTCCCCTCGTACCGGGTGCTGTCCCCGGTGGGCGCCGCCTTCGTCACCCGCGAGCGGCCGGGACGGGCCCGGGACGGAGCCGCCGTCACGCTCAGGTTCCGGCACCCCAAACCGGTCAGTGAGCGGTGAAAATCACCCCAAAAAATGGGGGAAAAACAAAAAAAAAATCACCCCAAAAAATGGGGGAAAAATCAAGAATAATGGGGGGGAAAATCACCCAAAAATGGGGGAAAAAATGGGGGGAAAATCAAGAATAATGGGGGAAAAATCAAAAATAATGGGGGAAAAAATCACTCAAAAAATGGGGGGAAAATAAAAAATAATGGCGGGAAAATCACCCAAAAAATCAAAAATAATGGGGGAAAAATCAAAAATAATGGGGGAAAAATCAGCCAAAAAATGGGGGGAAAATAAAAAATAGTGGGGGGAAAATCAAAAATAATGGGGGAAAAATCACCCAAAAAATGGGGGGAAAATAAAAAATAATGGGGGGAAAAATCAAAAATAGTGGGGGAAAAATCACCCAAAAAATGGGGGAAAATCACCCAAAGACTGGGGGAAAAATCAAAAATAATGGGGGAAAAAAATCACCCAAAAAATGGGAGGAAAATCACCCAAAAAAGGGACAGCCCGGCAGTCACGCTCAGGTTCCGGCACCCCAAACCGGTCAGTGAGCGGCAAAAATCACCCAAAAATTGGGGGAAAAAATGGGGGAAAAATCAAAAATAATGGGGGAAAAATAAAAAGTAATGGGGAAAAAATCACTCAAAAAATGGGGGGAAAATAAAAAATAATGGCGGGAAAATCACCCAAAAAATCAAAAATAATGGGGGAAAAATCACCCAAAAAATGGGGGGAAAATCACCCAAAAAATGGGGGAAAAATCAAAAAAAATCACCCAAAAATGGGAGAAAAATAATAAAAAAAATCACCTATAAAATGGGGGGAAAATCAAAAATAGCGGGGGGAAAAATCAAAAATAATGGGGGAAAAAATCACCCAAAAAATGGGGGGAAAATCACCCAAAAAATGGGGGAAAAATCAAAAATAATGGGGGAGAAATCAAAAATAATGGGGGAAAAAAATCACCCAAAAAATGGGGGGAAAATCACCCAAAAAATGGGGGGAAAATCACCCAAAAAATGGGGGGAAAATCACCCAAAAAATGGGGCAAAAATGACCCGAAAAATCACCCAAAAAATGGGGGAAAAAATCACCCAAAAATGGGGGAAAATCACCCAAAAAATGGGGGAAAATCAAAAATAATGGGGGAAAAATCAAAATAATGGGGGAAAAAATAAAAAATAATGGGGGAAAATATCACCCAAAAAATGGGGGAAAAATCAAAAAAAATCACCCAAAAATGGGAGAAAAATAATAAAAAAAAATCACCTATAAAATGGGGGGAAAATCAAAAATAGCGGGGGGAAAAATCAAAAATAATGGGGGAAAAAATCACCCAAAAAATGGGGGGAAAATCACCCAAAAAATGGGGGAAAAATCAAAAATAATGGGGGGAAAAAAATCAAAAATAATGGGGGAAAAATCACCCAAAAAATGGGGGAAAATCACCGAAAAAATGGGACAGCCCCACGGTCACGCTGAGGTTCCGGCACCCCAAACCGGTCAGTGAGGGGCAAAAATCACCCAAAAAATGGGGGGAAAATCACCCAAAAAATGGGGGCAAAATCAAAAATAATGGGGGAAAAAAATCACCCAAAAAATGGGGGGAAAATAAAAAAAAAATCACCCAAAAAAAATGGGGGAAAAATCAAAAATAATGGGGGAGAAATCAAAAATAATGGGGGAAAAAAATCACCCAAAAAATGGGGGGAAAATCACCCAAAAAATGGGGGGAAAATCACCCAAAAAATGGGGGGAAAATGGGTTGTCACAAAAATGGGGAGGAAGCGCAAAAAAATGGGGGAAAAATAACAAAAAATGGGTAGGAAAATTATAAAAAATGGGGGGGGAAGCACAAAAATGGGGGGGAAGCATCAAAAAATGGGAGGGATTAAAAAAATGGGGGAAAATAAAAAAAAAAAGGGGGTGAGGGAATTACAAAAATGGTGGGGAGGATCCCCAAAAATGGGGGGAAAGTCGCACAAAATGTGGGGAAATGCTAAAAAATGGGGGGAAGTCTTAAAAAATGGGGGGGAAATGCCATAAAATGGGGCTGGGGACCCCCCTGACCCCCCGTTTTTGTGCCCCCCAGGATCCCGAGTTGGGGGGCTCGGTTCTCTGCGCCTTCTGGAACCCCCGCGAGGGGCGCTGGGACACCGGGGGGTGCCGGGCGGTGCCCCCCGAAAACGGGAGCGGGACCCCCCCCCCCGGAGGGGCACGGCACCGTCTGCGCCTGCGAGCACCTGACCAGCTTCGCTGTGCTGCTGGCCTTCAACGAGATCCAGGTGCCCCAAAATCCCCCCAAATCACCCCAAAATCACCCCAAAAACATCCCTAAAATAGCCTGAAAATATCCCCAAAATATCATTGAAATAACCTCAAAAATACCCCAAAATCACCTGACCAGCTTCGCTGTGCTGCTGGCCTTCAACGAGATCCAGGTGCCCCAAAATCACCCCAAAATCACCCCAAAAACATCCCTAAAATAGCCTGAAAATATCCCCAAAATATCCTTGAATTAACCCCAAAAATATCCTCAAAATATCCGTGAATTAACCCCAAAAATACCCCAAAAATGCCCCAAAATCACCTGAGGGGCTTTGCTGTCCTGCTGGCCTTCAACGAGATCCAGGTGCCCCAAAATCACCCCAAAATCACCCCAAAATGATCCCAAAATCACCCTAAAATCATCCCTAAAATAGCCTGAAAATATCCCCAAAATATCCCAAAAATATCATTGAAATAACCCCAAAATTATCCCTGAAATCACCTGAGGGGCTTCGCTGTGCTGCTGGCCTTCAGTGAGATCCAGGTGCCCCAAAATCCCCCCAAATCACCCCAAAATCATCCCTAAAATAGCCTGAAAATATCCCCAAAATATCCTTGAATTAACCCCAAAAATATCCTCAAAATATCCTTGAATTAACCCCAAAAATACCCCAAAAATGCCCCAAAATCACCTGAGGGGCTTCGCTGTCCTGCTGGCCTTCAGCGAGATCCAGGTGCCCCAAAACCCCCCAAAATCACCCCAAAATCACCCCAAAAATATCCCTAAAATAGCCTGAAAATATCCCCAAAATATCCCCAAAATATCCCCAAAATCACCCCAAAAATATCATTGAAATAACCCCAAAAACTGCCCCAAAAATACCCCAAAAATGCCCCAAAATCACCTGAGGGGCTTCGCTGTGCTGCTGGCCTTCAACGAGATCCAGGTGCCCCAAAATCCCCCCAAAATCACCCCAAAAACATCCCTAAAATAGCCTGAAAATATCCCCAAAATATCCCAAAAATATCCCAAAAGTATCCTCAAAATATCCTTGAATTAACCCCAAAAATACCCCAAAAATGCCCCAAAATCACCTGAGGGGCTTCGCTGTCCTGCTGGCCTTCAGCGAGATCCAGGTGCCCCAAAACCCCCCAAAATCACCCCTAAATCATCCCTAAAATAGCCTGAAAATATCCTGAAAAAATCCCAGAAATATCCTCAAAATATCCTTGAAATAACCCCAAAATTATCCCTGAAATCACCTGAGGGGCTTCGCTGTGCTGCTGGCCTTCAACGAGATCCAGGTGCCCCAAAATCCCCCCAAATCACCCCAAAATCATCCCTAAAATAGCCTGAAAATATCCCCAAAATATCCTTGAATTAACCCCAAAAATATCCTCAAAATATCCTTGAATTAACCCCAAAAATACCCAAAAAATTCCCCAAAATCACCTGAGGGGCTTCGCTGTGCTGCTGGCCTTCAGCGAGATCCAGGTGCCCCAAAATCCCCCCAAATCACCCCAAAATCACCCCAAAAACATCCCTAAAATAGCCTGAAAATATCCCCAAAATATCCCAAAAATATCCCCAAAATATCCCAAAAATATCATTGAAATAACCCCAAAATTATCCCTGAAATCACCTGACCAGCTTCGCTGTGCTGCTGGCCTTCAACGAGATCCAGGTGCCCCAAAATCCCCCCAAATCACCCCAAAATCACCCCCAAATCACCCCAAAAACATCCCTAAAATAGCCTGAAAATACCCCAAAAATATCCCAAAAATATCATTGAAATAACCCCAAAAACTGCCCCAAAAATACCCCGAAAATACCCCAAAAATGCCCCAAAATCACCTGAGGGGCTTCGCTGTGCTGCTGGCCTTCAACGAGATCCAGGTGCCCCAAAATCCCCCAAAATCACCCCAAAATGATCCCAAAATCACCCTAAAATCATCCCTAAAATAGCCTGAAAATATCCCCAAAATATCCCAAAAATATCCCCAAAATATCCCAAAAATATCATTGAAATAACCCCAAAATTATCCCTGAAATCACCTGAGGGGCTTCGCTGTGCTGCTGGCCTTCAACGAGATCCAGGTGCCCCAAAATCCCCCCAAATCACCCCAAAATCACCCCCAAATCACCCCAAAAACATCCCTAAAATAGCCTGAAAATATCCCCAAAATATCCCTAAAATATCCCAAAAATATTCTCGAAATATCCCAAAAATATCCTCAAAATATCATTGAAATAACCCCAAAAATATCCCAAAAATGCCCCAAAATCCCCCCAAATCACCCCAAAAACGTCCCTAAAATCGCCCCTGGTGGCCCTGGGGTGTCACCGGTGTCACTGGGGGTGTCCTTGAGGGTGGCCCTGGTGGCCCTGAAGGTCTCAAGAAGGTCCCAGAGGTGGCCCTGGTGTCACTGGGGGTGGCCTGGAGGTGACACTGGTGGCCCTGGAGTGGTTCTGGTGGCCCTGGAGGTGTCACCGGTGGCCCTGGAGGTGACACTGGTGGCCCTGCCATGGTTCTGGTGGCCCTGGAGGTGACACCGGTGTCACTGGGGGTGACATTGGTGGCCCTGGGGGTGACACTGGTGGCCCTGCCCTGGTTCTGGTGGCCTGGGGTGACACTGGTGGCCCTGGAGTGGTTCTGGTGACCCTGGAGGTGTCACCGGTGTTACTGGGGGTGACACTGGTGGCCCTGGGGGTGTCACTGGTGGCCATGCCGTGGTTCTGGTGGCCCTGGAGGTGACACCGGTGTCACTGGGGATGACCCTGGTGGCCCTGGAATGGTTCTGGTGGCCCTGGGGGTGACACTGGTGGCCCTGGAGTGGTTCTGGTGACCCTGGGGGTGACACTGGTGGCCCTGGAGTGGTTCTGGTGGCCCTGGGGGTGACACTGGTGGCCCTGGAGGTGTCACTGGTGGCCCTGGGGGTGTCACTGGTGGCCCTGGGGGTGACACTGGTGGCCCTGGAGGTGTCACTGGTGGCCCTGGGGGTGACACTGGTGGCCCTGGGGGTGACATTGGTGGCCCTGGGGGTGTCACCGGTGGCCCTGGGGGTGACACTGGTGGCCCTGGAGGTGACACTGGTGGCCCTGCCGTGGTTCTGGTGGCCCTGGAGGTGACACCGGTGTCACTGGGGGTGACACTGGTGGCCCTGGGGGTGACACTGGTGGCCCTGCCGTGGGTTCTGGTGGCCCTGGCGGTGTCACTGGTGGCCCTGCTGTGGTTCTGGTGGCCCTGTGGGTGTCACTGGTGGCCCTGTGGGTGTCACTGGTGGCCCTGGCGGTGACACTGGTGGCCCTGCCGTGGTTCTGGTGGCCCTGGGGGTCCCAAGAAGGTCCCAGAGGTGGCCCTGGTGTCACTGTGGGTGGCCTTGGTGGCCCTGGGGTGGCCCCGGTGTCACTGGTGGTCCTGGGGGTCCTGAGATTGTCCCTGGGGTGTCACTGGGGGTGTCACTAGTGGCCTTGGTGGCCCCCGGTGGCCCTGGGAGTGTCACTGATGACACTGGAGGTGACACTGGGGATGTCCTGAGAAGGTCCCAGGGGTGGCCCTGGTGACCCTGGAGGTGACACTGGTGGCCCTGGGGGTGACATTGGTGGCCCTGGGGGTGACACTGGTGGCCCTGGGGGTGACACTGGTGGCCCTGGAGGTGACACTGGTGGCCCTGCCATGGTTCTGGTGGCCCTGGGGGTGTCACTGGTGTCACTGATGTCACTGATGATGTCACTGATGATGTCACTGTCCCCTCAGGACCATTGGCTGCTGGACCTGGTGACCCGGGTGGCCCTGGCCCTCTCGGTGGTGGCCCTGGTGGCCGCGGGTGCCACCTTCGCCCTGTGCCGCGCCGTGGTGGCCCTGGGGGTGTCACTGGGGTGTCGCTGATGATGTCACTGATGATGTCACTGGTGTCCCTGTCCCCTCCCAGGACCATTGGCTGCTGGACCTGGTGACCCGGGTGGCCCTGTGGGTGTCGGTGGTGGCCCTGGGGGTGTCACTGATGATGTCACTGATAACATCACTGATAACATCACTGATTACGTCACTGATGATGTCACTGATGATGTCACTGTCCCCAGGACCACTGGCTGCTGGACCTGGTGACCCGGGTGGCCCTGTCCCTGTCCGTGGTGGCCCTGGGGGTGTCACTGATTATGTCACTGATGATGTCACTGATGTCACTGATGATGTCACTGATGATGTCACTGATGATGTCACTGATGTCACTGTCCCCAGGACCACTGGCTGCTGGACCTGGTGACCCGGGTGGCCCTGTCCCTCTCGGTGGTGGCCCTGGGGGTGTCACAGGGGTGTCGCTGATGATGTCACTGATGATGTCACTGATGATGTCCCTGTCCCCTCTCAGGACCACTGGCTGCTGGACCTGGTGACCCGGGTGGCCCTGGGGGTGTCGGTGGTGGCCCTGGTGGCCGCGGGTGCCACCTTCGCCCTGTGCCGCGCCGTGGCCGAGCCGCGCCGGACGCTGCAGCTGCACCTGAGCCTGAGCCTGCTCGGGGGGCACCTGGCGTTCCTGCTGGGCATCGACGGGGCACACAGCCCGGTACGGGGGGCACCGGGGGGTCCCGAGGGGGTTTGGGGGTCTCTGGGGAAATTTAGGGGGGATTTGGGGTCATTTGAGGGAGATTTGGGTGGATTTTAGGGGGAATGTTGAAGGGATCTTGGCTGAGTTCAGAGGCGCCCCCTGGCGTTCCTGCTGGGCATCGACAGGGCACACAGCCCGGTACGGGGCAGTTTGGGGGGTCCCGAGGGGGTTTGGGGGTCTCTGAGGAAATTTAGGGGGAGTTTGGGGTCATTTGAGGGGGATTTGGGGGGATTTTAGGGGGATTTTAGGGGGGTTTTTGGCGGAGTTCAGAGGTGCCCCCTGGCCTTTGGAGGCGCCCCCTGGTGTTCCTGCTGGGCATCGACGGGGCACACAGCCCGGTACGGGGGGCGCCGGGGGGTCCTCGAGGGGGTTTGGGGGCCTCTGAGGAAATTTAGGGGGAATTTGGGGTCATTTGGGGAAGTTTTGGGGGGATTTGAGGGAGATTTGGGCGAGTTTAGGGGGAATTTTGAAGGGATTTTGGCGGAGTTCAGAGGCGCTCCCTGGCGTTCCTGCTGGGCATCGACGGGGCACAGAGCCCGGTGTGGGGGGATTTGGGGGGTCCCCGAGGGGATTTGGGGGTCTCTGAGGAAATTTAGGGGGGATTTGGGGTCATTTGGGGCAGATTTGGGGTCATTTATGGGGGATTTTGGGGTGAGTTCTGGGGGTTTGGAGGCGCCCCCTGGCGTTCCTGCTGGGCATCGAAGGGGCACAGAGCCCGGTACGGGGCGGTTTGGGGGTCCCCGAGGGGGTTTGGGGGGTCCTGGGGGTCCCTGAGCAGATTTCGGGGGGATTTGGGATCATTTGGGGGGGAATTGGGGTCATTTCAGGGGGATTTGGGGGTGTTTTGAGGCGCCCCCTGGCGTTCCTGCTGGGCATCGACGGGGCACAGAGCCCGGTACGGGGCGGTTTCGGGGGTCCCGAGGGGGTTTGGGGGTCTCTGGGGAAGTTTAGGGGGGATTTGGGGTCATTTGAGGGGAATTTGGGGGGATTTGAGGGAGATTTGGGCGAGTTTAGGGGGAATGTTGAAGGGATCTTGGCTGAGTTCAGAGGCGCCCCCTGGCGTTCCTGCTGGGCATCGACGGGGCACAGAGCCCGGTACGGGGAAGTTTGGGGATCCCCAAAGGGATTTGGGGGTCTCTGAGGAAATTTAGGGGGGATTTGGGGTCATTTGGGGCAGATTTGGGGTCATTTATGGGGGATTTTGGGGTGAGTTCTGGGGGTTTGGAGGCGCCCCCTGGCGTTCCTGCTGGGCATCGAAGGGGCACAGAGCCCGGTACGGGGCGGTTTGGGGGGTCCCGAGGGGGTTTGGGGGTCTCTGAGGAAATTTAGGGGGAATTTGGGGAAGTTTTGGGGGATTTGGGGTCATTTGGGGAAGTTTAGGGGGGATTTGGGGTCATTTGGGGAAGTTTAAGGGGAATTTGGGGGAGATTTGGGCGAGTTTAGGGGGAATTTTGAAGGGATTTTGGCTGCGTTCAGAGGCGCCCCCTGGTGTTCCTGTTGGGCATCGATGGCGCCTGTGTGCCCAGGTGTGTCCCTGTGCCACCTGTGTGTCACCTGTGTGTCCCCAATGTCCCCAGGTGTCCTGCACGGTGACAGCGCTGTTCCTGCACCTGTCCTACCTGTCGGCGTTCTGCTGGATGGCCCTGCAGGGCGCTCACCTGTGTCACTGTGTGTCACTGTGTGTCACTGTGTGTCACTGTGTGTCACTGTGTGTCACCTGTGTGTCACCTGTGTGTCACTGTGTGTCACTGTGTGTCACTGTGTGCCACCTGTGTGTCACCTGTGTGTCACCTGTGTGTCACCTGTGTGTCACCTGTGTGTCACTGTGTGTCACTGTGTGTCACTGTGTGTCACCTGTGTGTCACTGTGTGTCACTGTGTGTCACTGAGTGTCACTGTGTGTCACCTGTGTGTCACCTGTGTGTCACTGTGTGTCACCTGTGTCACTGTGTGTCACTGAGTGTCACTGTGTGTCACTGTGTGTCACTGTGTGTCACCTGTGTCACTGTGTGTCACTGTGTGTCACTGTGTGTCACTGTGTGTCACCTGTGTGTCACTGAGTGTCACCTGTGTGTCACTGTGTGTCACTGAGTGTCACTGTGTGTCACTGAGTGTCACCTGTGTGTCACTGTGTGTCACCTGTGTGTCACTGTGTGTGTCACCTGTGTGTCACTGTGTGTCACTGAGTGTCACCTGTGTGTCACCTGTGTGTCACTGTGTGTCACCTGTGTGTCACTGTGTGTCACTGAGTGTCACCTGTGTGTCACTGTGTGTCACTGTGTGTCACTGTCACTGTGTGTCACCTGTGTGTCACTGTGTGTCACTGTGTGTCACCTGTGTGTCACTGTGTGTCACCTGTGTGTCACCTGTGTGTCACCTGTGTGTCACTGTGTGTCCCCAATGTGTCACCTGTGTGTCACCTGTGTGTCACTGTGTGTCACCTGTGTGTCACTGTGTGTCACCTGTGTGTCACTGTGTGTCACTGTGTGTCACCTGTGTGTCACCTGTGTGTCACTGTGTGTCACCTGTGTGTCACTGTGTGTCACTGTGTGTCACTGTGTGTCACCTGTGTGTCACTGTGTGTCACTGTGTGTCACCTGTGTGACTGTGTGTCACTGTGTGTCACTGTGTGTCACCTGTGTGTCACCTGTGTGTCACCTGTGTGTCACTGTGTGTCACCTGTGTGTCACTGTGTGTCACTGTGTGTCACTGTGTGTCCCTGTGTGTCACTGTGTGTCACCTGTGTGTCACTGTGTGTCACCGTGTGTCACCTGTGTGTCACTGTGTGTCACTGTGTGTCACTGTGTGTCACCTGTGTGTCACCTGTGTGTCACCTGTGTGTCACTGTGTGTCACTGTGTGTCACCTGTGTGTCACTGTGTGTCCCCAATGTGTCACCTGTGTGTCACTGTGTGTCACTGTGTGTCACTGTGTGTCACCTGTGTGTCACCTGTGTGTCACTGTGTGTCACTGTGTGTCACCTGTGTGTCACCTGTGTGTCACTGTGTGTCACTGTGTGTCACTGTGTGTCACCTGTGTGTCACCTGTGTGTCACCTGTGTGTCACTGTGTGTCACTGTGTGTCACTGTGTGTCACTGTGTGTCACCTGTGTGTCACTGTGTGTCACTGTGTGTCACTGTGTGTCACCTGTGTGTCACTGTGTGTCACTGTGTGTCACTGTGTGTCACCTGTGTGTCACTGTGTGTCACCTGTGTGTCACTGTGTGTCACTGTGTGTCACTGTGTGTCACCTGTGTGTCACTGTGTGTCACTGTGTGTCACTGTGTGTCACCTGTGTGTCACTGTGTGTCCCTGTGTGTCACTGTGTGTCACCTGTGTGTCACTGTGTGTCACTGTGTGTCACCTGTGTGTCACCTGTGTGTCACTGTGTGTCCCTGTGTGTCACTGTGTGTCACCTGTGTGTCACTGTGTGTCACCTGTGTGTCACCTGTGTGTCACTGTGTGTCCCCAATGTCCCCAGGTGTCCTGCACGGTGACAGCGCTGTTCCTGCACCTGTCGTACCTGTCTGCGTTCTGCTGGATGGCCCTGCAGGGCGCTCACCTGTGTCACTGTGTGTCACCTGTGTGTCACTGTGTGTCACTGTGTGTCCCCAATGTGTCCCCAATGTGTCCCCAATGTCCCCAGGTGTCCTGCACGGTGACAGCGCTGTTCCTGCACCTGTCCTACCTGTCTGCGTTCTGCTGGATGGCCCTGCAGGGCGCTCACCTGTGTCACTGTGTGTCACTGTGTGTCACCTGTGTGTCACTGTGTGTCACCTGTGTGTCCCCAATGTGTCCCCAATGTGTCACCTGTCCCTCCCCAGGTGTCCTGCACGGTGACAGCGCTGTTCCTGCACCTGTCCTACCTGTCTGCGTTCTGCTGGATGGCCCTGCAGGGCGCTCACCTGTGTCACTGTGTGTCACCTGTGTGTCACTGTGTGTCCCCAATGTGTCCCCAATGTGTCACCTGTGTGTCCCCAATGTCCCCAGGTGTCCTGCACGGTGACAGCGCTGTTCCTGCACCTGTCGTACCTGTCTGCGTTCTGCTGGATGGCCCTGCAGGGCGCTCACCTGTGTCACCTGTGTGTCACCTGTGTCACTGTGTGTCACTGTGTGTCACTGTGTGTCACCTGTGTGTCACTGTGTGTCCCCAATGTGTCCCCAGGTGTCCTGCACGGTGACAGCGCTGTTCCTGCACCTGTCCTACCTGTCTGCGTTCTGCTGGATGGCCCTGCAGGGCGCTCACCTGTGTCACCTGTGTGTCACTGTGTGTCACTGTGTGTCACTGTGTGTCACCTGTGTGTCACTGTGTGTCACTGTGTGTCACCTGTGTGTCACCTGTGTGTCACTGTGTGTCACTGTGTGTCACCTGTGTGTCACTGTGTGTCACTGTGTGTCACCTGTGTGTCACCTGTGTGTCACTGTGTGTCACTGTGTGTCACCTGTGTGTCACCTGTGTGTCACCTGTGTGTCACCTGTGTGTCACTGTGTGTCACCTGTGTGTCACCTGTGTGTCACTGTGTGTCACTGTGTGTCACTGTGTGTCACCTGTGTGTCACCTGTGTCACTGTGTGTCACTGTGTGTCACCTGTGTGTCACTGTGTGTCACTGTGTGTCACCTGTGTCACTGTGTGTCACCTGTGTGTCACCTGTGTGTCACCTGTGTGTCACCTGTGTGTCACTGTGTGTCCCCAATGTGTCCCCAATGTCCCCAGGTGTCCTGCACGGTGACAGCGCTGTTCCTGCACCTGTCCTACCTGTCTGCGTTCTGCTGGATGGCCCTGCAGGGCGCTCACCTGTGTCACTGTGTGTCACCTGTGTGTCACTGTGTGTCACCTGTGTGTCACTGTGTGTCACTGTGTGTCACCTGTGTCACTGTGTGTCACCTGTGTGTCACCTGTGTGTCACCTGTGTGTCACCTGTGTGTCACTGTGTGTCACCTGTGTGTCACCTGTGTCACTGTGTGTCACTGTGTGTCACCTGTGTGTCACTGTGTGTCACTGTGTGTCACTGTGTGTCACTGTGTGTCACTGTGTGTGTCACTGTGTGTCACTGTGTGTCACTGTGTGTCACTGTGTGTCACCTGTGTGTCACTGTGTGTCACTGTGTGTCACCTGTGTCACTGTGTGTCACTGTGTGTCACCTGTGTGTCACCTGTGTGTCACTGTGTGTCACCTGTGTGTCACTGTGTGTCACCCGTGTCACTGTGTGTCACCTGTGTGTCACCTGTGTGTCACTGTGTGTCACTGTGTGTCACCTGTGTGTCACTGTGTGTCACCTGTGTGTCACCTGTGTGTCACTGAGTGTCACTGTGTGTCACCTGTGTGTCACTGTGTGTCACTGTGTGTCACTGTGTGTCACCTGTGTGTCACTGTGTGTCACCTGTGTGTCACCTGTGTGTCACTGTGTGTCACTGTGTGTCACCGTGTGTCCCTGTGTGTCCCTGTGTGTCACCGTGTGTCACTGTGTGTCACTGTGTGTCACTGTGTGTCACCTGTGTGTCACTGTGTGTCACTGTGTGTCACCTGTGTGTCACTGTGTGTCACTGTGTGTCACCTGTGTGTCACTGTGTGTCACTGTGTGTCACCTGTGTGTCACCGTGTGTCCCTGTGTGTCCCTGTGTGTCACCGTGTGTCACTGTGTGTCACTGTGTGTCACTGTGTGTCACCTGTGTGTCACTGTGTGTCACTGTGTGTCACTGTGTGTCACCTGTGTGTCACTGTGTGTCACTGTGTGTCACTGTGTGTCACCTGTGTGTCACCTGTGTGTCACTGTGTGTCACTGTGTGTCACTGTGTGTCACCTGTGTGTCCCCAATGTGTCCCCAATGTGTCCCCAATGTCCCCAGGTGTCCTGCACGGTGACAGCGCTGTTCCTGCACCTGTCGTACCTGTCGGCGTTCTGCTGGATGGCCCTGCAGGGCGCTCACCTGTGTCACCTGTGTGTCACTGTGTGTCACTGTGTGTCACCTGTGTGTCACTGTGTGTCACTGTGTGTCACTGTGTGTCACCTGTGTGTCACTGTGTGTCACTGTGTGTCACTGTGTGTCACTGTGTGTCACTGTGTGTGTCACTGTGTGTCCCCAATGTGTCACTGTGTGTCACTGTGTGTCACTGTGTGTCACCTGTGTCACTGTGTGTCACTGTGTGTCACCTGTGTGTGTCACTGTGTGTCACCTGTGTCACTGTGTGTCACTGTGTGTCACTGTGTGTCACTGTGTGTCACCTGTGTGTCACTGTGTGTCACTGTGTGTCACCTGTGTGTCACTGTGTGTCACCTGTGTGTCACCTGTGTGTCACCTGTGTGTCACTGAGTGTCACTGTGTGTCACTGTGTGTCACTGTGTGTCACTGTGTGTCACTGTGTGTCACCTGTGTGTCACTGTGTGTCACTGAGTGTCACTGTGTGTCACTGTGTGTCACCTGTGTGTCACTGAGTGTCACTGTGTGTCACTGTGTGTCACCTGTGTGTCACTGTGTGTCAGCTGTGTGTCACTGTGTGTCCCCAATGTGTCACCTGTCCCTCCCCAGGTGTCCTGCACGGTGACAGCGCTGTTCCTGCACCTGTCCTACCTGTCTGCGTTCTGCTGGATGGCCCTGCAGGGCGCTCACCTGTGTCACTGTGTGTCACTGTGTGTCACTGTGTGTCACTGTGTGTCACTGTGTGTCACCTGTGTGTCACCTGTGTGTCACCTGTGTCACCTGTGTGTCACTGTGTGTCACCTGTGTGTCACCTGTGTGTCCCCAATGTGTCCCCAATGTGTCCCCAATGTCCCCAGGTGTCGTGCACGGTGACAGCGCTGTTCCTGCACCTGTCCTACCTGTCTGCGTTCTGCTGGATGGCCCTGCAGGGCGCTCACCTGTGTCACTGTGTGTCACCTGTGTGTCACTGAGTGTCACTGTGTGTCACTGTGTGTCACTGTGTGTCACCTGTGTGTCACCTGTGTGTCACTGTGTGTCACTGTGTGTCACTGTGTGTCACTGTGTGTCACCTGTGTGTCACCTGTGTGTCACTGTGTGTCACCTGTGTGTCACTGTGTGTCACTGTGTGTCACTGTGTGTCACTGTGTGTCACCTGTGTGTCACTGTGTGTGTCACCTGTGTGTCACCTGTGTGTCACTGTGTGTCACTGTGTGTCACTGTGTGTGTCACCTGTGTGTCACTGTGTGTCACCTGTGTGTCACCTGTGTGTCACTGTGTGTCACTGTGTGTCACCTGTGTGTCACTGTGTGTCACTGTGTGTCCCTGTGTGTCACTGTGTGTCACTGTGTGTCACCTGTGTGTCACTGTGTGTCACCTGTGTGTCACTGTGTGTCACTGTGTGTCACCTGTGTGTCACCTGTGTGTCACCTGTGTGTCACTGTGTGTCACTGTGTGTCACCTGTGTGTCACCTGTGTGTCACCTGTGTGTCACTGTGTGTCACCTGTGTGTCACTGTGTGTCACCTGTGTGTCACCTGTGTGTCACTGTGTGTCACTGTGTGTCACCTGTGTGTCACCTGTGTGTCACCTGTGTGTCACTGTGTGTCACCTGTGTGTCACCTGTGTGTCACCTGTGTGTCACTGTGTGTCACCTGTGTGTCACTGTGTGTCACCTGTGTGTCACTGTGTGTCACCTGTGTGTCACCTGTGTGTCACCTGTGTGTCACCTGTGTGTCACTGTGTGTCACCTGTGTGTCACCTGTGTGTCACCTGTGTGTCACTGTGTGTCACCTGTGTGTCACTGTGTGTCACCTGTGTGTCACTGTGTGTCACCTGTGTGTCACCTGTGTGTCACTGTGTGTCACTGTGTGTCACCTGTGTGTCACCTGTGTGTCACCTGTGTGTCACTGTGTGTCACCTGTGTGTCACCTGTGTGTCACCTGTGTGTCACTGTGTGTCACCTGTGTGTCACCTGTGTGTCACTGTGTGTCACCTGTGTGTCACCTGTGTGTCACCTGTGTGTCACTGTGTGTCACTGTGTGTCACCTGTGTGTCACTGAGTGTCACCTGTGTGTCACTGTGTGTCACTGTGTGTCACTGTGTGTCACTGTGTGTCACTGTGTGTGTCACTGTGTGTCACCTGTGTGTCCCTGTGTGTCACTGTGTGTCACTGTGTGTCACCTGTGTGTCACTGTGTGTGTCACCTGTGTGTCCCTGTGTGTCACTGTGTGTCACCTGTGTGTCACCTGTGTGTCACCTGTGTGTCACTGTGTGTCACTGTGTGTCACCTGTGTGTCACTGTGTGTGTCACCTGTGTGTCACCTGTGTGTCACTGTGTGTCACTGTGTGTCACTGTGTGTCCCTGTGTGTCACCTGTGTGTCACCTGTGTGTCACTGTGTGTCACTGTGTGTCACCGTGTGTCACCTGTGTGTCACTGTGTGTCACCTGTGTGTCACCTGTGTGTCACCTGTGTGTCACTGTGTGTCACTGTGTGTCACCTGTGTGTCACTGTGTGTCACTGTGTGTCACCTGTGTGTCACTGTGTGTCACTGTGTGTCACTGTGTGTCACTGTGTGTCACTGTGTGTCCCTGTGTGTCACTGTGTGTCACCTGTGTGTCACTGTGTGTCACTGTGTGTCACCTGTGTGTCACTGTGTGTGTCACCTGTGTGTCACCTGTGTGTCACTGTGTGTCACTGTGTGTCACTGTGTGTCACTGTGTGTCACCTGTGTGTCACTGTGTGTCACCTGTGTGTCACCTGTGTGTCACTGTGTGTCACCTGTGTGTCACTGTGTGTGTCACCTGTGTGTCACCTGTGTGTCACTGTGTGTCCCTGTGTGTCACTGTGTGTCACCTGTGTGTCACCTGTGTGTCACTGTGTGTCACTGTGTGTCCCTGTGTGTCACTGTGTGTCACCTGTGTGTCACTGTGTGTCACTGTGTGTCACTGTGTGTCCCTGTGTGTCACCTGTGTGTCACCTGTGTCACTGTGTGTCACTGTGTGTCACTGTGTGTCACCTCTGTCACCTGTGTGTCACTGTGTGTCACTGTGTGTCACCTGTGTGTCACTGTGTGTCACTGTGTGTCACTGTGTGTCACTGTGTGTCACCTGTGTGTCACCTGTGTGTCACTGTGTGTCACTGTGTGTCACTGTGTGTCACCTATGTGTCACCTGTGTGCCACCTGTGTGTCACCTGTGTGTCACTGTGTGTCACTGTGTGTCACTGTGTGTCACCTGTGTGTCACTGTGTGTCACTGTGTGTCACTGTGTGTCACCTGTGTGTCACCTGTGTGTCACCTGTGTGTCCCCAATGTGTCCCCAATGTCCCCAGGTGTCCTGCACGGTGACAGCGCTGTTCCTGCACCTGTCCTACCTGTCTGCGTTCTGCTGGATGGCCCTGCAGGGCGCTCACCTGTGTCACTGTGTGTCACTGTGTGTCATCTGTGTGTCACCTGTGTGTCACTGTGTGTCACTGTGTGTCACTGTGTGTCACTGTGTGTCACCTGTGTCACCTGTGTCACTGTCACTGTGTGTGTCACTGTGTGTCACTGTGTGTCACTGTGTGTCACTGTGTGTCACTGTGTGTCACTGTGTGTCACCTGTGTGTCACCTGTGTGTCACTGTGTGTCACCTGTGTGTCACCTGTGTGTCACTGTGTGTCACCTGTGTGTCACCTGTGTGTCACCTGTGTGTCACCTGTGTGTCACTGTGTGTCACTGTCACTGTGTGTCACTGTGTGTCACTGTGTGTCACCTGTGTGTCACCTGTGTGTCACTGTGTGTCACTGTGTGTCACCTGTGTGTCACCTGTGTGTCACTGTGTGTCACTGTGTGTCACTGTGTGTCACCTGTGTGTCACCTGTGTGTCACTGTGTGTCACTGTGTGTCACTGTGTGTCACCTGTGTGTCACCTGTGTGTCACCTGTGTGTCACCTGTGTGTCACTGTGTGTCACTGTGTGTCACCTGTGTGTCACCTGTGTGTCACTGTGTGTCACCTGTGTGTCACCTGTGTCACTGTGTGTCACCTGTGTGTCACTGTGTGTCACTGTGTGTCACCTGTGTGTCACTGTGTGTCACTGTGTGTCACTGTGTGTCACCTGTGTGTCACTGTGTGTCACTGTGTGTCACTGTGTGTCACCTGTGTGTCCCTGTGTGCCCAGGTGTGTCCCTGTGCCACCTGTGTGTCACCTGTGTGTCCCCAATGTGTCCCCAATGTCCCCAGGTGTCGTGCACGGTGACAGCGCTGTTCCTGCACCTGTCCTACCTGTCGGCGTTCTGCTGGATGGCCCTGCAGGGCGCTCACCTGTGTCACTGTGTGTCACTGTGTGTCACTGTGTGTCACCTGTGTCACTGTGTGTCACTGTGTGTCACCTGTGTGTCACTGTGTGTCACTGTGTGTCACTGTGTGTCACTGTGTGTGTCACTGTGTGTCACTGTGTGTCACTGTGTGTCACCTGTGTGTCACTGTGTGTCACTGTGTGTCACTGTGTGTCACCTGTGTGTCACCTGTGTGTCACTGTGTGTCACCTGTGTGTCACCTGTGTGTCACTGTGTGTCACTGTGTGTCACTGTGTGTCACTGTGTGTGTCACTGTGTGTCACTGTGTGTCACCTGTGTGTCACTGTGTGTCACCTGTGTGTCACCTGTGTGTCACCTGTGTGTCACCTGTGTGTCACCTGTGTGTCACTGTGTGTCCCCTGTGTGTCACCTGTGTGTCACTGTGTGTCACTGTGTGTCACTGTGTGTCACCTGTGTGTCACTGTGTGTCACTGTGTGTCACCTGTGTCACCTGTGTGTCACCTGTGTGTCACTGTGTGTCACTGTGTGTCACCTGTGTGTCACCTGTGTGTCACTGTGTGTCACTGTGTGTCACCTGTGTGTCACTGTGTGTCACTGTGTGTCACCTGTGTGTCACCTGTGTGTCACTGTGTGTCACTGTGTGTCACCTGTGTGTCACCTGTGTGTCACTGTGTGTCACTGTGTGTCACTGTGTGTCACCGTGTGTCACCTGTGTGTCACCTGTGTGTCACCTGTGTGTCACTGTGTGTCACTATGTGTGTCACTGTGTGTCACTGTGTGTCACCTGTGTGTCCCCAATGTGTCCCCAATGTCCCCAGGTGTCCTGCACGGTGACAGCGCTGTTCCTGCACCTGTCGTACCTGTCGGCGTTCTGCTGGATGGCCCTGCAGGGCGCTCACCTGTGTCACTGTGTGTCACCTGTGTGTCCCTGTGTGTCACCTGTGTCACTGTGTGTCACTGTGTGTCACTGTGTGTCCCTGTGTGTCACCTGTGTCACTGTGTGTCACTGTGTGTCACCTGTGTGTCCCTGTGTGTCACCTGTGTCACTGTGTGTCACTGTGTGTCACTGTGTGTCCCTGTGTGTCACTGTGTGTCACTGTGTGTCACCTGTGTGTCACTGTGTGTCACTGTGTGTCACCTGTGTGTCCCTGTGTGTCACCTGTGTGTCACTGTGTGTCACTGTGTGTCACTGTGTGTCACCTGTGTGTCCCTGTGTGTCACTGTGTGTCACCTGTGTGTCCCTGTGTGTCACTGTGTGTCCCCAATGTGTCCCCAGGTGTCCTGCACGGTGACAGCGCTGTTCCTGCACCTGTCCTACCTGTCTGCGTTCTGCTGGATGGCCCTGCAGGGCGCTCACCTCTACGCGCTGCTGGTCCAGGTGTTCGCCCCGGCCTGGCTGCGCCCGCGGCCGCTCCTGGCCCTGGGCTACGGCCCCGCCCTGATCATCGTGGTGTTATCAGCAGCTGTGTTCCCTCAAGGATACGGAACTGATCAATAGTGAGTGATCAATAGTGATTGATAGCAAAAATAACCACAGTGATCAATAGCGATCAATAGTGCCGCTCCTGGCCCTGGGCTACGGCCCCGCCCTGATCATCGTGGTGTTATCAGCGGCTGTGTTCCCTCAAGGATACGGAACTGATCAATAGTGAGTGATCAATGAGTATTGATAGTGATCAATAGTGATTGATAGCCAAAATAACCATAGTGATCAATAGTGATCAATAGTGATCAATAGTGCCGCTCCTGGCCCTGGGCTACGGCCCCGCCGTGCTGATCGTGGTGTTATCAGCGGCCATCTACCCACGGGGATACGGGACCGATCAATAGTGAGTGATTGATAACCATTGACAGTGATCAATAGCGATCAATAGCGATCAATAGTGCCGCTCCTGGCCCTGGGCTACGGCCCCGCCCTGATCATCGTGGTGTTATCAGCGGCCATCTACCCCCGGGGATACGGGACCGATCAATAGTGAGTGATTGGTAATCATTGATAGTGATTAATGACCATTGACAGTGATCAATAGTGATCAATAGTGATCAATAGTGATCAATAGTGATCAATAGTGCCGCTCCTGGCCCTGGGCTACGGCCCCGCCATCGTCATCGTGGTGTTATCAGCGGCCATTTACCCCCGGGGATACGGGACCGATCAATAGTGAGTGATTGATAATCATTGATAGTGATTAATGACCATTGACAGTGATCAATAGTGATCAATAGTGATCGATAGTGATCAATAGTGATCAATAGTGCCGCTCCTGGCCCTGGGCTACGGCCCCGCCGTGATCATCGTGGTGTTATCAGCGGCCATTTACCCGCAGGGATACGGGACCGATCAATAGTGAGTGATTGATAATCATTGGTAGTGATTAATGACCATTGATAGTGATCAATAGCGATCAATAGTGATCAATAGCGATCAATAGTGCCGCTCCTGGCCCTGGGCTACGGCCCCGCCGTGGTCATCGTGGTGTTATCAGCAGCTGTGTTCCCTCAAGGATACGGAACTGATCAATAGTGAGTGATCAATAGTGATTGATAGCAAAAATAACCATAGTGATCAATAGTGATCAATAGTGATCAATAGTGATCAATAGTGCCGCTCCTGGCCCTGGGCTACGGCCCCGCCGTGATCATCGTGGTGTTATCAGCGGCCATTTACCCGCGGGGATACGGGACCGATCAATAGTGAGTGATTGGTAACCATTGATAGTGATTAATGACCATTGATAGTGATCAATAGTGATCAATAGTGATCAATAGTGCCGCTCCTGGCCCTGGGCTATGGCCCCGCCGTGATCATCATGGTGTTATCAGCGGCCATCTACCCCCGGGGATACGGCACTGATCAATAGTGAGTGATTGATAGCCTTCCATAGTGATCAATAGTGATCAATAGTGATCAATAGTGATCAATAGTGCCGCTCCTGGCCCTGGGCTACGGCCCCGCCGTGGTCATCCTGGTGTTATCAGCGGCGATCTACCCCCGGGGATACGGGACCAATCAATAGTGAGTGATCAATAGTGATTGATAACCAAAGTAACCACAGTGATCAATAGTGATCAATAGTGATCAATAGTGATCAATAGTGCCCATCCCCACGGCCATCGTGGCGCTGTCAGCGGTGGCATTCCCACAGGGATACGGGACTGATCAATAGTGAGTGATCAGTAGCGATCAATAGCCATCGATAGCCATCGATAGTGATCAATAGTGATCAATGACCATCAATAGAGATCAGTATTGATCAATAGTGATCAATAGCCATCGATAGCCATCAATAGTCATCGATAGCCATCGATAGCCATCGATAGTGATCAATGACCATTGGTCAATAACCAGTGACCAACAGCGATCAATAGTGAACGGGAGGGCAGCTACAAAGGCTCCCAGTTTATCCCAGTTTATCCCAGTCCCATTCCCAGTCCCTCCCAGTTTACCCGGTTCCATTCCCAGTTGCTGGCTGTCCATTCCCAGTCCATCCCAGTCCATTCCCAGTCCCTCCCAGTTTATCCCAGTCCCTCCCAGTCCCTCCCAGTCCATTCCCAGTTTATCCCAGTCCCTCCCAGTTTATCCCAGTCCCTCCCAGTTTACCCAGTATCCATTCCCAGTTGCTGGCTGTCCATTCCCAGTTTATCCCAGTCCCATTCCCAGTCCCTCCCAGTTTACCCAGTCCCATTCCAGTTGCTGGCTGTCCATTCCCAGTTTATCCCAGTCCCTCCCAGTCCCTCCCAGTCCCATTCCCAGTTGCTGGCTGTCCATTCCCAGTCCATTCCCAGTCCATCCCAGTCCATTCCCAGTTTATCCCAGTCCATTCCCAGTCCATCCCAGTCCACCCCAGTTCACCCAGTATCCATTCCCAGTTGCTGGCTGTCCATTCCCAGTTTATCCCAGTTCCCATTCCCAGTCCCTCCCAGTCCCTCCCAGTTTATCCCAGTCCCTCCCAGTCCCTCCCAGTCCATTCCCAGTCCCTCCCAGTCCCTCCCAGTTTATCCCAGTCCCTCCCAGTTCACCCAGTATCCATTCCCAGTTGCTGGCTGTCCATTCCCAGTTTATCCCAGTTCCCATTCCCAGTCCCTCCCAGTCCCTCCCAGTTTATCCCAGTCCCTCCCAGTTCACCCAGTATCCATTCCCAGTTGCTGGCTGTCCATTCCCAGTTTATCCCAGTCCCCCCCAGTCCCTCCCAGTTCCCATTCCCAGTTTATCCCAGTCCCTCCCAGTTTACCCAGTTCCATTCCCAGTTTATCCCAGTCCCCATTCCCAGTTCACCCAGTATCCATTCCAGTTGCTGGCTGTCCATTCCCAGTTTATCCCAGTCCCTCCCAGTCCCTCCCAGTCCATCCCAGTTCACCCAGTATCCATTCCCAGTTGCTGGCTGTCCATTCCCAGTTTATCCCAGTCCCTCCCAGTTTACCCAGTTCCATTCCCAGTTTATCCCAGTCCCCATTCCCAGTTCACCCAGTATCCATTCCCAGTTGCTGGCTGTCCATTCCCAGTCCATTCCCAGTCCCTCCCAGTTTATCCCAGTCCCTCCCAGTTTATCCCAGTCCATTCCCAGTCCCTCCCAGTTCATTCCCAGTCCCTCCCAGTCCATCCCAGTTCACCCAGTTCCATTCCCAGTTGCTGGCTGTCCATTCCCAGTTTATCCCAGTCCCTCCCAGTGCTCCCAGTCCCTCCCAGTTTACCCAGTATCCATTCCCAGTTGCTGGCTGTCCATTCCCAGTCCCTCCCAGTGCTCCCAGTTTACCCAGTTCCATTCCAGTTGCTGGCTGTCCATTCCCAGTTTATCCCAGTTTATCCCAGTCCCTCCCAGTTCACCCAGTACCCATTCCAGTTGCTGGCTGTCCATTCCCAGTTTACCCAGTATCCATTCCCAGTGCTCCCAGTTTACCCAGTCCCATCCCAGTTGCTGGCTGTCCATTCCCAGTTTATCCCAGTCCCTCCCAGTTTATCCCAGTCCCTCCCAGTTTACCCAGTTTGCCCATTCCCAGTTGCTGGCTGTCCATTCCCAGTCCCTCCCAGTCCCTCCCAGTTCACCCAGTTCCATTCCAGTTGCTGGCTGTCCATTCCCAGTTTATCCCAGTTTATCCCAGTCCCTCCCAGTTTACCCAGTACCCATTCCCAGTTGCTGGCTGTCCATTCCCAGTTTACCCAGTATCCATTCCCAGTGCTCCCAGTTTACCCAGTCCCATTCCAGTTGCTGGCTGTCCATTCCCAGTTTACCCAGTATCCATTCCCAGTGCTCCCAGTTTACCCAGTCCCATTCCAGTTGCTGGCTGTCCATTCCCAGTTTATCCCAGTCCCTCCCAGTTTATCCCAGTCCCTCCCAGTGCTCCCAGTTTACCCAGTTTGCCCATTCCCAGTTGCTGGCTGTCCATTCCCAGTCCCTCCCAGTTTATCCCAGTCCGTCCCAGTTTATCCCAGTCCCTCCCAGTTCACCCAGTATCCCCATTCCAGTTGCTGGCTGTCGCTCGAGCGCGGTTTCCGCTGGAGCTTCCAGGGCCCCGTGATCGCCATCACCGCCGTGAGTGTCACCCGTGTCACACCTGTGTCACACCTGTGTGTCACCTCCTGTGTCACACCTGTGTCACCTGTGTCACCTGTGTGTCACCTGTGTCACACCCGTGTCACACCTGTGTCACCTGTGTCACACCCGTGTCACACCTGTGTGTCACTGTGTCACCTCCGTGTCACACCTGTGTCACCTGTGTCACACCTGTGTCACACCTGTGTCACACCTGTCACACCTGTGTGTCACTGTGTCACCTCCTGTGTCACCTGTGTCACCTGTCACACCTCAGTGTCACACCTGTGTCACCTGTGTCACCTGTGTGTCACTGTGTGTCACCTGTGTGTCACCTGTGTGTCACCTGTGTGTCACACCTGAGTGTCACCCCGGTGTTGCCTGTGTCACCTGTGTGTCACCTGTGTGTCACCTGTGTGTCACCTCTGTCCCCTCCGGTGTCGCCCTCATGTCACGCCCCTGTCCCCAATCCCCCCAGTGTCCCCAGTGTCCCCTCAGTGTCCCCAGTGTCCCCAACCCTCCCGAATCCCCCCAATGTCACCAATGTCCCCAACGCCACTGTCCCCAGTGTCCCCATGTCCCCAATGTCCCCAAAGTCCCCCAATCCCCCCCAGTGT
Organism: Melospiza melodia melodia; assembly: GCF_035770615.1. Lineage (NCBI taxonomy): Eukaryota > Metazoa > Chordata > Aves > Passeriformes > Passerellidae > Melospiza > Melospiza melodia. Next base: position 179,114 of record NW_026948502.1, on the reverse strand, counting down.
CCCCCCAATGTCCCCGCAGTGTCCCCTCATTGTCACCTGTGTCCCCAGTGTCCCCCCAGTGTCCCCACTGTCCCCAATGTCCCCCCAGTGTCCCCCAGTGTCCCCTCATTGTCCCCAATGTGTCCCCTCAATGTCCCCCCATTGTCCCCCAATGTGTCCCCACAGTGTCCCTGCACTGTCCCCCCAGTGTCCCCAGTGTCCCCAATCCCGTCAGTGTCCCCTGTGTCCCCAATGTCCCCCCATGTCCCCTCACTGTCCCCAGTGTCCCCAGTGTCCCTGCAGTGTCCCCTCATTGTCCCCAGTGTCCCCCCATGTCCCCTCATTGTCCCCAGTGTCCCCTCAGTGTCCCCATTGTCCCCCAGTGTCCCCTCAGTGTCCCCCGTGTCCCCTCATTGTCCCTTGTGTCCCCCAATGTCCCCAATGTCCCCTCATTGTCCCCAGTGTCCCCTGTGTCCCCTCATTGTCCCCTTGGTGTCCCCAGTGTCCCCTCATTGTCCCCAATGTCCCCCCATGTCCCCTCATTGTCCCCAGTGTCCCCGCAGTGTCCCCTCATTGTCCCCTGTGTCCCCTGTGTCCCCCCGTGTCCCCTCATTGTCCCTTGTGTCCCCCATTGTCCCCAATGTCCCCCCATGTCCCCTCATTGTCCCCTCATTGTCCCCTCATTGTCCCCTCAGTGTCCCCTCATTGTCCCCAATGTCCCCCCATTGTCCCCAATGTCCCCCCAGGCCAACGCCGCCATCCTCGTTGTCACCCTGTGGAAGTTGGTGCAGAAATTCCACGAGGTCACCCCGGACATGGCGCCGCTGCGGCGGGCACGGTGGGGACACCGAGGGGACACTGAGGGGACACTGAGGGGACATTGGGGATGTTGGGGACACTGAGGGGACACTGGGGACACTGAGGGGACATGGGGACACTGGGGACACTGAGGGGGCACTGGGGACATTGGGGGCACTGGGGACACTGGGGGGACACTGAGGGGACACTGGGGATGTTGGGGACATTGGGGACAATGGGGACACTGAGGGGACACTGGCGGGACATTGGGGGGACACTGGGGACACTGGGGGACATTGGGGACACTGAGGGGACATTGGGGATAATGGGGACACTGGGGACACTGGGGGGACATTGGGGGGACATTGGGGACACTGGGGACATTGAGGGGACACTGGGGACACTGGGGGGACACTGGGGACACTGAGGGGACACTGAGGGGACAATGGGGACACTGGGGACATTGGGGACACTGGGGACATTGGGGACATTGGGGACACTGGGGGGGCACTGAGGGGACACTGAGGGGACATTGGGGACACTGGGGGGACACTGAGGGGACACTGGGGACACTGAGGGGACACGGGGGACACTGGGGACACTGGGGGGACACTGGGGGGACACTGGGGGGACATTGGGGACACTGGGGGGACACTGGGGGGACATTGGGGACACTGGGGATGTTGGGGACACTGGGGACACTGAGGGGACACTGGGGGGGCACTGAGGGGACACTGAGGGGACACTGAGGGGACATTGGGGACACTGGGGGGACATTGGGGGGACATTGGGGACACTGAAGGGACACTGGGGACAATGGGGGGACATTGGGGACATTGGGGACAATGGGGACACTGGGGACACTGGGGACACTGGGGGGACATTGGGGACACTGAGGGGACATTGGGGATAATGGGGACACTGGGGACACTGGGGGGACATTGGGGGGACATTGGGGACACTGGGGGGACACTGGGGACAATGGGGACATTGAGGGGACACTGGGGGGACATTGGGGACACTGGGGGGACAGTGGGGATGTTGGGGACACTGGGGGGACACTGGGGACACTGGGGACATTGGGGACACTGGGCACACTGGGGACATTGAGGGGACACTGAGGGACACTGGGGACACAGGGGATATTGGGGACATTGGGGACACTGAGGGGACATTGAGGGGACATTGGGGATGTTGGGGACACTGAGGGGACAATGGGGACATTGGGGACATTGGGGGGACATTGGGATGTTGCGGACATTGGGGACAGTGGGGGATATTGGGGACATTGAGGACATTGAAGGGACATTGGGGACATTGGGGACATTGGGGATGTTGGGGACATGGGGACACTGGGGACACTGAGGGGACATTGGGGACACTGAGGGGACCCTGAGGGGACACTGGGGACATTGAGGGGACAATGGGGACATTGGGGACATTGAGGGGACATTGAGGACCCTGTGCTGGGCATGGTGGGGACACCGAAGGGACATTGGGGACATTGAGGGGACACTGAGGATATTGGGGACACTGAGGGGACTTTGGGGACATTGGGGACAATGGGGGGGACATTGGGGACAATGGGGACACTGAGGGGACACTGGGGACACTGGGGATGTTGGGGACACTGGGGGGACATTGGGGACACTGGGGACACTGAGGGACAATGGAGATATTGGAGGGATTGGGGACATTGGGGACATTGGGGACAATGGGGATATTGAGGGGACACTGGGGACACTGGGGACACTTGAGGGGACATTGAGGGGACACTGGGGACATTGGGGACATTGAGGGGACATTGGGGACGTTGGGGACAATGGGGACACTGAGGACACTGAGGGGACACTGGGGACATTGGGGACAATGGGGGGGACACTGGGGGGACATTGGGGACACTGAGGGGACATTGGGGACACTGGGGACACTGGGGGGACATTGGGGACACTGAGGGGACATTGGGGGGACATTGGGGACACTGGGGACACTGGGGACAATGGGGACAATGGGGACACTGAGGGGACACTGGGGACACTGGGGACAATGGGGACATTGGGGACACTGAGGGGACATTGGGGATAATGGGGACACTGGGGACACTGGGGATGTTGGGGATGTGGGGGACACTGGGGATGTTGGGGACACTTGGGGGGACACTGAGGGGACACTGGGGGGACACTGGGGATGTTGGGGACACTGAGGGGACATTGGGGACACTGAGGGGACACTGAGGGGACATTGGGGATGTTGGAGACACTGAGGGGACAATGGGGACACTGGGGACATTGGGAACACTGGGGATGTTGGGGATGTGGGGGACACTGGGGATGTTGGGGACACTGGGGGGACACTGAGGGGACACTGGGGATGTTGGGGACATTGGGGACATTGAGGGGACACTGGGGACATTGGGGACATTGGGGACAATGAGGGGACAATGAGGGGACATTGGGGACATTGGGGACACTGAGGGGCATTGGGGACACTGAGGGGACACGGGGGACACTGGGGACACTGAGGGGACACTGAGGGGACATTGGGGATGTTGGGGACACTGGGGGGACACTGAGGGGATACTGGGGGTGTTGGGGATACTGAGGGGACATTGGGGACACTGGGGACACTGAGGGGACACTGGGGGGACACTGGGGGGACACTGGGGACACTGAGGGGACAGTGGGGACATTGAGGGGACACTGGGGACACTGGGGATGTTGGGGACATTGGGGACACTGAGGGGACATTGGGGACACTGGGGACACTGAGATGACACACAGGTGACACAGGTGACCCTGAGGAGGTGTCACCCGGGTGCCAATCCCCCCCCCCAGGGTGCTGTGGATGACGTCACTGGGCAGCTCTCCTGCTGGGCTCTGGTTGGGCGCTGGGGCTGGGGGCGGGGCTGGGCTGGGCGGGGGGGGCGGGGCCGCCCCTCCCCCCTCGGCAGCGCCCCCCCGCCCCTCCCCCTCCTCTTCTGCGCCGTCAACGCCGCGCAGGGGCTGCTGATCTTCCTGTGCCACTGCCTGGGGCACCCCAAGGTACCCAAAATCCCCAAAACTCACCCCAAAAACCGAACCGGGATCGTCAAAACCCCAAAACCCCAAAAAACCCCGAAAAAATCCCAAAAATGGGACCCAAAATACCCCAAAATCACCCCAAAAACCTCCCTGGTAACCCCAAATCCCCCCAGCGCTGCTGATCTTCCTGTGCCACTGCCTGGGGCACCCCAAGGTACCCAAAATCCCCAAAACTCACCCCAAAAACCGAACCGGGGATCGTCCAAAACCCAAAACCCCAAAAAACCCCGAAAAAATCCCAAAAATGGGACCCAAAATACCCCAAAATCCCCCCAGCGCTGCTGATCTTCCTGTGCCACTGCCCGGGGCACCCCAAGGTACCCAAAATCCCAAAACTCACCCCAAAAACGGAACCGGGATCGTGGAGAACCCAAAACCCCAAAAAACCCCGAAAAAAACCCCAAAAACGGGACCCAAAATACCCCAAAAATCCCCCCAGCGCTGCTGATCTTCCTGTGCCACTGCCTGGGGCACCCCAAGATACCCAAAATCCCCAAAACTCACCCCAAAAACCGAACCGGGATCATCAAAACCCCAAAACCCCAAAAAACCCCGAAAAAACCCGAAAAAACCCCAAAACGGGACCCAAAATACCCCAAAATCCCCCCAGCGCTGCTGATCTTCCTGTGCCACTGCCTGGGGCACCCCCAAGGTACCCAAAATCCCCAAAACTCACCCCAAAAACGGAACCGGGATCGTGGAAAACCCCAAAACCCCAAAAACCCCGAAAAAATCCCAAAAAAATCCCAAAAACGGGACCCAAATACCCCAAAATCACCCCAAAACCTCCCTGGTAACCCCAAAATCCCCCCAGCGCTGCTGATCTTCCTGTGCCACTGCCTGGGGCACCCAAGGTACCCAAAATCCCCAAAACTCACCCCAAAAACCGAACCGGGATCATCAAAAACCCCAAAACCCCAAAAAACCCCGAAAAAATCCCAAAAACGGGGCCCAAAATACCCCAAAATCACCCCAAAATCCTCCCTGGTAACCCCAAATCCCCCCAGCGCTGCTGATCTTCCTGTGCCACTGCCTGGGGCACCCCAAGGTACCCAAAATCCCCAAAATTCACCCAAAAACAGAACCGGGATCGTCCAAAACCCCAAAAAAACCCCCGAAAAAATCCCAAAAACGGGACCCAAAATACCCCAAAATCCCCCCAGCGCTGCTGTTCTTCCTGTGCCACTGCTGGGGCACCCCAAGGTACCCAAAAACCCCAAAACTCACCCCAAAAAACCGAACCGGGATCATCAAAACCCCAAACCCCAAAAAACCCCGAAAAAATCCCAAAAACGGGGCCCAAAATACCCCAAAATCACCCCAAAATCCTCCCTGGTAACCCCAAATCCCCCCAGCGCCGCTGATCTTCCTGTGCCACTGCCTGGGGCACCCCAAGGTACCCAAAAACCCCAAAACTCACCCCAAAACCGAACCGGGATCGTCCAAAACCCCAAAACCCCCAAAAAACCCCCAAAAAATCCAAAAACGGGACCCAAAATACCCCAAAATCACCCCAAAAACCTCCCCGGGACCCCAAATCCCCCCAGTCCCGCTGATCTTCCTGTGCCACTGCCTGGGGCACCCCAAGGTACCCAAAATCCCCAAACTCACCCCAAAAACCGAACCGGGATCGTCCAAAACCCCAAAACCCCAAAAAACCCCGAAAAAAACCCCAAAACGGGACCCAAAAACCACCTCAAAAACCCAAAAAAACCCAAAATTTTCCCCAAAATTCCCCCAAAATTTCCCCCCAAAATTCACCCGGGACCCCAAAAACCCCAAAATTTATCCCAAAATTCCCCCAAAAAGTGCCCCTGGTGCAAACTGGGAGGGTCCCAGTTCATACTGGGAGGGTTCCAGTTCAAACTGGGAGGGTTCCAGTTCAAACTGGGACAATCCAGTTCAAACTGGGATGGTTCCGTTCATACTGGGAGGGTTCTGTTCCAAACTGGGAGGGTCCCAGTTCATACTGGGAGGGTTCCAGTTCATACTGGAGCATTCCCAGTTCATACTGGGGCATTCCAGTTCAAACCAGTTCATCCATTCCAAACTGGGCCATTCCAGTTCAGACTGGGCCGTTCCCAGTTCAAACCAGTTGATCCCAGTTCAAACCAGTTGATCCCAGTTCAGACTGGGCCGTTCCCAGTCTGAACAGTTGATCCCAGTTCAAACCAGTTGATCCCAGTTCACACTGGGGGTCCCCAGTTCAAACCAGTTGATCCCAGTTCAAACTGGAGCATTCCCAGTTCAAACTGGCCATTCCCAGTTCAAACCAGTTGATCCCAGTTCAGACGGGGCCGTTCCCAGTTCGAACCAGTTGATCCCAGTTCAAATTGGAGCATTCCCAGTTCAAACTGGAGCATTCCCAGTTCAAACTGGCCATTCCCAGTTCAGACTGGGCCGTTCCCAGTTCAGACCAGTTGATCCCAGTTCAGACGGGGCGTTCCAGTTCAAACCAGTTGATCCAGTTCAAATTGGAGCATTCCAGTTCAAACTGGCCATTCCCAGTTCAAACCAGTTGATCCCAGTTCAGACTGGGCCGTTCCCAGTTCAAACCAGTTGATCCCAGTTCAAACTGGAGCATTCCCAGTTCAAACCAGTTGATCCAGTTCAGACTGGGCCGTTCCCAGTTCAAACCAGTTGATCCCAGTTCAAACCAGTTGATCCCAGTTCACACTGGGGGTCCCCAGTTCGAACCAGTTGATCCCAGTTCAAACTGGAGCATTCCAGTTCAAACCAGTTGATCCCAGTTCAGACGGGGCCGTTCCAGTTCGAACCAGTTGATCCAGTTCAAACCAGTTGATCCCAGTTCAAACCAGTTGATCCCAGTTCAAACTGGAGCATTCCCAGTTCAAACTGGCCATTCCCAGTTCACACTGGGCCGTTCCCAGTTTGAACCAGTTGATCCCAGTTCAACCAGTTGATCCCAGTTTGTTGCAGGTGCGGGCCTGGTACCGGTCCCTGCTGTGCCCCCGCTCGCGGCCGTACTCGGAGTTCACCAGTAACACAGTAACCAAACCAGTAACACCAGTAACACCAGTATGGGCCGGGTGAGGGCCTCCCAGTCACACCAGTAACAGGTGAGATATCCAGTTACACCAGTAACACCAGTATGGGCCGGGTGAGGGGATCCCAGTCACACCAGTAACACCAGTGACACCAGTATGGGCCGGGTGAGGGGATCCCAGTAACACCAGTAACACCAGTAACCACAGGTGAGATATCCCAGTAACACAGTAACACCAGTAACCAAACCAGTCACACCAGTATGGGCCGGGTGAGGGGATCCCAGTCACACCAGTAACCACAGGTGAGATATCCCAGTAACACCAGTAACCACAGGTGAGATATCCCAGTCACACCAGTAACACCAGTAACCACACCAGTCACACCAGTATGGGGCCGGGCGAGGGGATCCCAGTCACACCAGTAACCACAGGTGAGATATCCCAGTAACACCAGTAACCAAACCAGTAACACCAGTAACACCAGTATGGGCCGGCTCAGGGGATCCCAGTCACACCAGTAACAGGTGAGATATCCAGTAACACCAGTAACACCAGTAACCAAACCAGTAACACCAGTAACCACACCAGTATGGCCGGGTGAGGGCCTCCCAGTCACACCAGTAACACCAGGTGAGATATCCCAGTAACACCAGTAACACCAGTAACCAAACCAGTCACACCAGTAACACCAGTATGGGCCGGCTCAGGGGATCCCAGTCACACCAGTAACACCAGTAACACCAGTATGGGCCGGCTCAGGGATCCAGTCACACCAGTAACACCAGGTGAGATATCCCAGTAACACCAGTAACCACACCAGTAACACCAGTAACCACACCAGTAACACCAGTAACACCAGTAACCACACCAGTATGGCCGAGTGAGGGGCCTCCCAGTCACACCAGTAACAGGTGAGATATCCCAGTCACACCAGTTAACACCAGTAACACCAGTAACCACACCAGTAACACCAGTATGGGCCAGGTGAGGGGATCCCAGTCACACCAGTGACACCAGTAACCCCTCCCAGTATCCCCAGTAACCCCAGTATCCCCTCCCAGTATCGCCAGTATCCCCAGTAACCCCTCCAGTTTGCCCAGTAACCCCTCCAGTATCCCCAGTATCCCCTCCCAGTATCCCCAGTAACCCCTCCAGTATCCCAGTAACCCCTCCCAGTATCCCCAGTAACCCTCCCAGTTTGCCAGTATCCCCAGTAACCCCTCCCCATCCTCTCACAGGTACAGAAAATTCCAGAAAAATCAAAAATTTCAGGAAAAATCTTCAGGATTTTGGGGAAAATCTTCGAAATTCCAGGAAAAATCTCCAGAATTTGGGAAAAATCTCCGGAATTTTGGGAAAAATCTTCGGAATTCCACGAAAAACCTCCGGAATTTTGGGGGAAATATTCGGAATTTTTGGGAAAAATCTTTGGAATTCGGGAAAAATCTCCAGGAATTTTGGGAAAATCTCCGGAATTCCAGGAAAAATCTTCGGAATTCCAGGAAAAATCTCCGGATTTTGGGAAAAATCTCTGGAATTTTGGGGAAAATCTCCGGGATTTTGGGAAAAATCTCCGGAATTTTGGGAATGTTTGAATTTTTTGCTGCCCTTTCCCCTCCCCTTTCCCTCAGGGAAATCAATAAAGGAAAACGAGGCCGAGTTTGGGGAGAATTCTGGAATTTTGGTAAAATCTTGGGAATTCCCAGATTTTGGGGTGAATTCCTGGGATTTGGGGTGAATTCTTGGATTTTTTGGCAATTTTCTGAGATTTTGTGGTGAATTCAGGAATTTTGGGCAAATTCCTGAGATTTTGGGGCAAAATCTGCAGATTTTGGGGTGAATTTCCTGGGATTTTGGGGCGAATTTCTCAGATTTTGGGGGCAAAATCCCAGATTTTGGGGGAAATTCCTGGGATTTTGGGGTGAATTCTCGAATTTTGGGGTTAATTCCCGAGATTTTGGGGCCCAAACTTGGGATTTTGGGGTGAAATTCTCATTTTTGGGGTCAATAATGGAATTTCAGGATCCCAAAGATGTTTTGGGCTGAATTCCTGGATTTTGGGACAAATTCCGGGATTTTAGGGCAAATTCTTGGAATTTTTTTTGCAATTTTCCAGGATTTTCGGGTGAATTCCTGGGATTTTGGGTGAATTCTTGGATTTTTTTGGCAATTTTCTGAGATTTTGTGGTGAATTCAGGGAATTTCAGGGCAAATTCCTGAGATTTTGGGGCAAAATCTGCAGATTTTAGGGTGAATTTCCTGGGATTTTGGGGCAAATTTCACAGATTTTGGGGTGAATTCCCTGAATTTTTGGACAAACTCAGGGAATTTTTTAGGCTGAAATCAGAGAATTTTGGGCAGAAATTTTTTTGGTTTTTTTTCCAAATTTTTCATTTTTATTTCCAAAAATAAACTTTGAGCCGCGCCCCCTCCCCCCCACCCCATGGGAGGGGTCTCAATCAAGGGACCCCCCCCAAAAAAAAAACCCCAAAATCCCCCCCAGGACCCCCCAAAAACCCCCAAATTTGGGGGGAACCATCCCAAAAAATCCCAAATTTTTTTTGGGGGGGGGGTCTCAGCCCATCCAGAATTTGGGGAGGGGTCCCTGATGAGCCCCTCCTCAATTTGGGGGGGGTCTCAACCCTTTGGGACCCCCTCAAAACTCTCCTGGACCCCCCCCCAAAATGACTCCCTGAGCCCCAAATTTTGGGGAGGGGGTCCCGAATGAGCCCCAAATTTTGTGGGGAGGGGTCTCAGCCCATCCAGAATTTGGGGAGGGGTCCCTGATGAGCCTCTCCTCAAATTGGGGGGGGGGTCTCAACCCTTTGGGACCCCTCAAAACCCCCCCAAAATGATTCCCATGGTCCAAATGAGCCCCAAATTTTGGGGAGGGGGTCCCGGGGATGCGGAATTTGGGGAGGGGTCTCAGATGAGCCCAATTTGGGGAGGGGTCTCAGGATGGAATTTGGGGAGGGGTCTCTCAGATCAGCCGCTCCTCCGGGGGCAGCCTCAGCGGGGCCGGGCCGGCGCTACCAATGCCCAATCTGGGGAGGGGTGGTCTCTCAGATGAGCCGATGCGCAATTTGGGGAAGGGTCCCGATGCCCAATTTGGGGAGGGGTCTCAGGGATACAGAATTTGGGGAGGGGTCTCAGGGTGTAATTTGGGAGGGGTCTCTCTCAGGCTGTAATTTGGGGAGGGGTCTCTCAGATCAGCCGCTCCTCCGGGGGCAGCCTCAGCGGGCCCGGCCCCGGCGCTACCAATGCCCAATCTGGGGAGGGGTGTCTCTCAGATCAGCCGATGCCCAATTTGGGGAGGGGGTCCCGATGCCCAATTTGGGGAGGGGTCCCAATGCCCAATTTGGGGAGGGGTCTCTCAGGCTGTAATTTGGGGAGGGGTCTCTCTCAGGCTGTAATTTGGGGAAGGGTCTCTCGGATCAGCCTCTCCTCGGGCGGCAGCCTCAGCGGCCCGGGCCCGGCGCTACCAATGCCCAATCTGGGGAGGGGTGTCTCTCAGATGAGCCGATGCCCAATTTGGGGAGGGGTCCCGATGCCCAATTTGGGGAGGGGTCCCAATGCCTAATTTGGGGCAGGGGTCTCTCAGGCTGTAATTTGGGGAGGGGTCTCTCAGGGTGTAATTTGGGGAGGGGTCTCTCTCAGATCAGCCGCTCCTCCA
>NW_026948502.1:128585-168376 GCF_035770615.1 Melospiza melodia melodia | reverse complement strand
TAGATCCCCAGAGATCACTGGGACCACTGAGAGACCCCCTAAAACATCTGAGACCACCGAGGGACCCCCCAAAACCACCGGGACCCCCGAGGGAACCCCCAAAACCTCTGAGAGACCCCCCAAAATATCTGAGACCACCGAGAGACCCCCAGAGATCACCGGGACCACCGGGATCCCCCCAAAAACCTCAGAGCCCCCCGCCGAGCCCCCCCTGTTCCAGCGCACCATCTACATCGACCAGCTCGGTAATGGGGGGGTCTGGGGGGAAATTTGGGGGGGTCCTGGGGGGGTTTGGGGGGATTTTGGGGTCCTGGGGGGGTTTTGGAGGGATTTGGGGGAAATTTTGGGGGTCCTGGGGGGATTTGGGGGGGAATTTGGGGGTCCTGGGGGGGTTTTGGGGGGATTTGGGGGTCCTGGGGGGATTTGGGGGAGAATTTTTGGGGTAATTTTCGGGGTATCTCTTCGGGGATTTTTTTGGGGTGCCCCCCTGACCCTGCTGCCCCCCCCCCCCATCCCCCAGTGCTGCCGGGGCCCCCCCGGAACGTGTCGGTGTCAGTTTTGGGGTGATTTTGGGGATAAATTCCGGATTTTTGGGGGGTAAATTCGGGATTTTTTTGGGGTAAATTTGGGATTTTTTGGGGTAATTTTTGGGGGATAAATCCGGGATTTTTTGGGGTATCTCTTCGGGGATTTTTTTGGGGTGCCCCCCTGACCCTGCTGCCCCCCCCCCCATCCCCCAGTGCTGCCGGGGCCCCCCCGGAACGTGTCGGTGTCGGCGGGGGGGGCGCGGGGGGGAGCTGTGCGTGCGCTGGGCGCCCCCCCCCGGGCCCTACCTGACCTCCAGCCTGGTGTTCGAGCTGGCGCTGAGCCCCCCCCGGGGACCCCCCAAAACGGTGAGCGGGGAACGGGGATTTGGGGGGCTCCTGGGGGGTTTGAGGGGGGCCTGGGGGGGTTTGGGGGAGATTTGGGGGGGTTTGGGGGAGATTTGGGGGGGTTTGGGGTCATTTGAGGGGGATTTGGGGGGGTCCTGGGGGGGTTTGGGGGGGGCCTGGGGGGGTTTGGGGGAGATTTGGGGTCATTTGGGGGGGTCCTGGGAGGGTTTGGGGAGATTTGGGGGGGATTTGGGGGGGTCCTGGGGGGGTTTGGGGGGTCCTGGGGGGGTTTGGGGGAGATTTGAGGGGATTTGGGGGTCCTGGGGGGGTTTGGGGGGGTCCTGGGGGGGGTTTGGGGGAGATTTGAGGGGGCTTTGGGGGGTCCTGGGGGGGTTTTGGGTCATTTGAGGGGGATTTGGGGGGGTTTGGGGGGGCCCTGGGGGGGTTTGGGGTCATTTGAGGGGCATTTGGGGTCATTTGGGGGAGATTTGGGGGGGTCCTGGGGGGTTTTGGGGGGGTCCTGGGGAGTTTGGGGGGGTTTGGGGTCATTTGAGGGGCTTTGGGGGGGTCCTGGGAGGGGTTGGGGGGGTCCTGGGGGGCTTTGGGGTCATTTGAGGGGGATTTGGGGGCGTCCTGGGGGGATTTGGGATCATTTGGGAGAGATTTGGGATTATTTGGGGTCCCCTGGGGGGTTTTGGGGTCCCCTGGGGGATCCCAGGGGTTATTTTTGGGGATTTTCGGGGTTTTTATGCGATTTTTGGGGTTATTTTGGGGATTTTCATGGGGTTTTTGGGGTTATTTACGGGGTTTTTGGGGTGCCCAGGTGGGGGTCCCGGCGGGGCGGCGCGAGCAGGGGGTCGGGGGGCTCAGCCCCAGCACCCCCTACTCGGGGTTATTTTTGGGGTTATTTTTGGGGTTATTTTGGGATTTTATGATATTTTTATGGGGTTTTTGGGTTATTCATGGGGTTTTTGGGGTCCCTTTTTGGGGTTATTTTGGGGGTTATTTTCGGGGTAATTTTGGGATTTTTATGGGATTTTTTCGGGTTATTTATGGGGTTTTTGGGGGTCCTTTTTTGGGGTTATTTTGGGGCTATTCTGGGGATTTTCATGAGGTTTTTGGGGTTATTTATGGAGTTTTTGGGGTCCCTTTTTGGGGTTATTTTGGGGATTTTTATGGGTTTTTGGGGTTATTTATGGGGTTTTTGGGGTTATTCAGGGGGTTTTGGGGTCCCTTTTTTGGGTTATTTTTGGGGTTATTTTTGGGGTTATTTTGGGGATTTTTATGATATTTTTATGGGGTTTTGGGGGTTATTTTGGGGATTTTTATGATATTTTTATGGGGTTTTTGGGGTTATTTTGGGGTTCTTGATGGGGTTATTTTGGGGTGCCCAGGTGGGGGTCCCGGCGGGCGGCGCGAGCAGGGGGTCGGGGGGCTCAGCCCCAGCACCCCCTACTCCGTCCGGGCCCGCGCCCGCCCTGACGGGCTCAGCTACGGCGGCTTCTGGAGCCCCTGGTCCCCCCCCGCCAGCGCCACCACCGCCCCCGGTGAGTGACACACACGGCGACAGCGGGGACAATGGGGGGGACACAGGGATGGCGGGATTTGGGACACTGAGGGGATTTGGGGACACTGAGGGGACACTGAGGGGACAATGGGGGGACACTGAGGGGACAATGGGGGAACACAGGGATGGCGGGATTTGGGGACACTGAGGGGACACTGAGGGGACACTGAGGGGACAATGGGGCACACAGGGATGGCGGGATTTGGGGACACTGAGGGGACAATGGGGGGACAATGAGGGGACGCAGGGATGGCGGGATTTGGGGACAATGAGGGGATTTGGGGACATTGAGGAGACAATGAGGGGACAATGGGGGGGACAATGGGGGGACACTGAGGGGACAATGGGGCGGGATTTGGGGACACTGAGGGGACAATGAGGGGACAATGGGGGGACACAGGGATGGCGGGATTTGGGGACATTGAGGGAGGACATTGAGGAGACAATGAGGGGACAATGGGGGGACAATGAGGGGACACTGAGGGGACACTGAGGGGACACAGGGATGGCGGGATTTGGGGACATTGAGGGGATTTGGGGACACTGAGGGGACACTGAGGGGACAATGGGGGGACAATGGGGCGGGATTTGGGGACATTGAGGGAGGACATTGAGGAGACAATGGGGGGACAATGGGGGGACACTGAGGGGACAATGAGGGGACACTGAGGGGACAATGGGGGACACTGAGGGGACAATGGGGGGACACTGAGGGGACAATGAGGGGACACTGAGGGGACAATGGGGGACACTGAGGGGACAATGGGGGGACACTGAGGGGACAATGAGGGGACACTGAGGGGACAATGGGGGGACACGGGGATGGTGGGATTGGGGACATTGAGGGGATTTGGGGACACTGAGGGGACAATGGGGGGACAATGGGGGGACAATGAGGGGACACTGAGGGGACACTGAGGGACACTGAGGAGACAATGAGGGGACAATGGGGGGACAATGGGGGGACAATGGGGGGACAATGTGGGGACAATGAGGGGACGATGGGGGGACACAGGGATGGCGGGATTTGGGGACAATGGGGACAATGAGGGGACAATGAGGGGACACTGAGGGGACAATGGGGGGACAATGGGGCGGGATTTGGGGACATTGAGGGAGGACATTGAGGAGACAATGAGGGGACAATGAGAAGACAATGGGGGGACACTGAGGGGACAATGAGGGGACACTGAGGGGACAATGGGGGGACACGGGGATGGTGGGATTTGGGGACAATGAGGGGACAATGGGGGGACAATGGGGTGGGATTTGGGGACATTGAGGGAGGACATTGAGGAGACAATGAGGGGACAATGAGAAGACAATGGGGGGACACTGAGGGGACAATGAGGGGACACTGAGGGACACTGAGGGGACAATGGGGGCACACGGGGATGGTGGGATTTGGGGACATTGAGGGGATTTGGGGACATTGAGGGACAATGGGGGGACAATGGGGGGACAATGGGGAGGGATTTGGGGACATGAGGGGACACTGAGGGGACACTGAGGGACAATCGGGGGACAATGAGCGGACAATGAGGGGACAATGGGGGCACACTGAGGGGACAATGAGGGGACACCGGGATGGCGGGATTTGGGGACATTGAGGGGACAATGAGGGGACAATGGGACAATGGGGGACACCGGGATGGCGGATTTGGGACATTGAGGGGACAATGAGGGGACAATGGGGACAATGGGGGGACACAGGGATGGCGGGATTTGGGGACAATGAGGGGATTTGGGGACAATGGGGGGACAATGAGGGTCTTGGGGACATTGAGGGAGGACATTGAGGAGACACTGAGGGGACAATGAGGGAACACTGAGGGGACAATGGGGGGACACTGAGGGGACAATGGGGGGACACAGGGATGGCGGGATTTGGGGACATTGAGGGGATTTGGGGACACTGAGGGGACAATGGGGGGACAGTGGGGGACACTGAGGGGACACAGGGATGGCGGGATTTGGGGACATTTGGGGACACTGAGGGGACACTGAGGGGACACAGGGAAGGGGGGACACTGAGGGGACACAGGGGACACTGAGGGACAGTGGGACTTGGGGACAATGAGGGGACACTGAGGGGTTTGGGGACACTGGGGGGACATTTGGGGACACTTGAGGCACATGGGGAGACACGGAGGGGACACAGGGACATGGGGGGGACTTGGGGACACACGGGGACAACAGGTGGGACTGGGATGGACTGGGAGGGACTGGGGGGCACTGGGGGGGTCCCTGAGCCGATGTCCCCCCAATGTGTCCCCAATGTCCCCTCGTGTCCCCGCGGTGTCCCCAGAGCTGGACGCGGTGACCCTGGGGCTCTCCTGCCTGCTGGTGCTGCTGGTGCTGGGACTGGGAGCGCTGGGACTGCTGGGACACCGCCGGTACTGGGATATACTGGGATGGACTGGGAGGGACTGGGATAAACTGGGAGGGACTGGGAATGGGACTGGTGGGACACCGCCGGTACTGGGATGGACTGGGATATACTGGGAGGGACTGGGAGGGACTGGGAGGGACTGGGAATGGGACTGGTGGGACACCGCCGGTACTGGGAGGGACTGGGATAGACTGGGATATACTGGGATAAACTGGGAGGGACTGGGAATGGGACTGGGAATGGGACTGGTGGGACACCGCCGGTACTGGGATAGACTGGGATAGACTGGGAGGGACTGGGATAAACTGGGAGGGACTGGGATAAACTGGGAGGGACTGCGAGGGACTGGGAGGGAACTGGGAGGGACTGGGAGGGACTGGAAATGGGACTGCTGGGACACCGCCGGTACTGGGATATACTGGGATAGACTGGGATATACTGGGAGGGACTGGGAATGGGACTGGGATGGACTGGGATGGACTGGGAGGGACTGGGAATGGGACTGGGAGGGACTGCGAGGGACTGGGAGGGACTGGGAGGGAACTGGGAGGGACTGGGAGGGACTGGGAATGGGACTGCTGGGACACCGCCGGTACTGGGATATACTGGGATATACTGGGAGGGACTGGGATAAACTGGGAGGGACTGCGAGGGACTGGGAGGGAACTGGGAGGGACTGGGAATGGGACTGGTGGGACACCGCCGGTACTGGGAGGGACTGGGATATACTGGGAGGGACTGGGAGGGACTGGGAGGGACTGGGAGCGCTGGGACTGCTGGGACACCGCCGGTACTGGGATATACTGGGATAGACTGGGATATACTGGGAGGGACTGGGAATGGGACTGGGAGGGACTGGGAGGGACTGGGAGGGAACTGGGAGGAACTGGGAGGGACTGGGAGCGCTGGGACTGCTGGGACACCGCCAGTACTGGGATATACTGGGAGGGACTGGGATATACTGGGAGGGACTGGGAGGGACTGGGATCAACTGGGAGGGACTGGGAGGGACTGGGAGGGACTGGGATAGACTGGGAGGGACTGGGAGCGCTGGGACACCGCCGGTACTGGGATGGACTGGGATATACTGGGAGGGACTGGGAATGGGACTGGGACTGCTGGGACACCGCCAGTACTGGGGATACTGGGATATACTGGGATAGACTGGGATATACTGGGAGGGACTGGGATGGACTGGGAACACTGGGAGTGCTGGGACACCGCCGGTACTGGGAGGGACTGGGATATACTGGGATATACTGGGAGGGACTGGGATGGACTGGGAGGGACTGGGAGGGACTGGGATAAACTGGGAATGGGGACTGGGAGGGACTGGGAATGGGACTGGGAGGGATTGGGATGGACTGGGATATACTGGGATATACTGGGAGGGACTGGGAATGGGACTGCTGGGACACCGGCGGTACTGGGATATACTGGGAGGGACTGGGATGGACTGGGATAGACTGGGAGGGACTGGGATAAACTGGGAGGGACTGCGAGGGACTGGGAGGGACTGGGAGGGAACTGGGAGGGAACTGGGAGGGACTGGGAGGGACTGGGAATGGGACTGCTGGGACACCGCCGGTACTGGGATATACTGGGATATACTGGGAGGGACTGGGATAAACTGGGAGGGACTGCGAGGGATTGGGATGGACTGGGAGGGACTGGGAGCACTGGGACACCGCCGGTACTGGGATGGACTGGGATATACTGGGAGGGACTGGGAATGGGACTGGGACTGCTGGGACACCGCTAGTACTGGGGATACTGGGATATACTGGGATAGACTGGGAGGGACTGGGAGGGATTGGGATGGACTGGGAGGGACTGGGATGGACTGGGACACCGCCAGTACTGGGGATAGTGGGATATGCTGGGAGGGACTGGGAATGGGACTGGGACTGCTGGGACACCGCTGGTACTGGGGATAGTGGGATATACTGGGGATACTGGGATGGACTGGGAGGGACTGGGATGGGACTGGGATGGACTGGGATGGACTGGGATGGGACTGGGATGGACTGGGATGGACTGGGATGGGACTGGGATGGACTGGGATGGGACTGGGATGGACTGGGATGGACTGGGATGGGACTGGGATGGACTGGGATGGACTGGGATGGGACTGGGATGGACTGGGATGGACTGGGATGGGACTGGGAGGGACTGGGATGGGACTGGGATGGACTGGGATGGACTGGGATGGGACTGAGAGCGCTGGGAGCGCTGGGACTGCCGGGACACCGCCGGTACTGGGATGGACTGGGATGGACTGGGATATACTGGGAGGGACTGGGAGCACTGGGAATGGGACTGGGAGCACTGGGAATGGGACTGGGACTGCTGGGACTGCCGGGACACCGCCGGTACTGGGGATACTGGGATATACTGGGGATACTGGGAGGGACTGGGAGCACTGGGACTGCCGGGACACCGCCGGTACCGGGGGTCTGTGGGGGCTCTGTAGGATTTTGGGGTGCCATATGGGGTCTGGGGGGTCTCTATGGGGTTTTTGGGGTGCCCTATGGGATTTTGGGGTGCCCATTGGGGTCTGGGGGGTCTCTATGGGGTTTTGGGGGGCCCTTTGGGGTTTTGGGGGTCTCTATAGGATTTTGGGGGCTCTGTAGGATTTTGGGGGTCCCTATGGGGTCTGTGGGGTCTCTATGGGGTTTTTGGGGGTGCCCTATGGGGTTTTGGGGTGCCCATTGGGGTCTGGGGGGTCTCTATGGGGTTTTGGGGTGCCCTTTGGGGTTTTGGGGTGCCCTATGGGGTTTTGGGGGTCTCTATGGGGTCTGTGGGGTCTCTATGGGGTTTTGGGGGTCCCTATGGGGTTTTTCCAGTTTTGGGGTGCCCTATGGGATTTTGGGGTCCCCCCAGGACGCTCCGGGCCCAGCTGTGGATGGGACCATGGGGGATTTGGGGATCTCTGTAGGATTTTGGGATTTTGGGGTGCCCATTGGGGTCTGTGGGGTCTCTATGGGGTTTTGGGGGTCCCTATGGGGTTTTTCCAGTTTTGGGGTGCCCTATGGGATTTTGGGGTGCCCTTTGGGGTTTTGGGGGTCTCTATGGGATTTTGGGGTGCCCTTTGGGGTTTTGGGGTGCCCCTATGGGATTTTGGGGGTCTCTATGGGGTCTGTGGGGTCTCTATAGGATTTTGGGGTGCCCTATGGGATTTTGGGGGTCTCTATGGGATTTTGGGGTGCCCTTTGGGGTTTTGGGGTGCCCTATGGGATTTTGGGGTGCCCTATGGGATTTTGGGGTGCCCTTTGGGGTTTTGGGGTGCCCTAGAGGATTTTGGGGTTCCCCCAGGACGCTCTGGGCGCAGCTGTGGATGGGACCATGGGGGCCCTGTAGGGTTTTGGGGTGCCCTATGGGATTTTGGGGTGCCCTTTGGGGTTTTGGGGTGCCCTATGGGATTTTGGGGGTCTCTATGGGGTCTGTGGGGTCTCTATGGGGTTTTGGGGTTCCCTAGAGGATTTTGGGGTCCCGGGTGTGATTTTGGGGTCCCCCCAGGACGCTCCGGGCCAAGCTGTGGATGGGACCATGGGGGATTTGGGGATCTCTGTAGGATTTTGGGGATCTCTGTAGGATTTTGGGGGTCTCTATGGGGTTTTGGGGGTCCCTATGGGGTTTTTCCAGTTTTGGGGTGCCCTATGGGATTTTGGGGTCCCCCCAGGACTCTCCGGGCCCAGCTGTGGATGGGACCATGGGGGATTTGGGGATCTCTGTAGGATTTTGGGATTTTGGGGTGCCCTATGGGGTCTGTGGGGTCTCTATGGGGTTTTGGGGGTCCCTATGGGGTTTTTCCAGTTTTGGGGTGCCCTATGGGATTTTGGGGTCTCTGTAGGATTTTGGGGTGTCCTACAGGATTTTGGGGTGCCATATGGGGTCTGTGGGGTCTCTATAGGATTTTGGGGTGCCCTAGAGGATTTTGGGGGTCTCTATGGGATTTTGGGGTGCCCTAGAGGATTTTGGGGTGCTCTGTAGGGTTTTGGGGTGCCCTATGGGATTTTGGGGTCCCCCCAGGACGCTCCGGGCCAAGCTGTGGCCGCCGGTGCCGGGCCCCGAGCGCGAGTTCGAGGGGCTCTTCAGCAACTACGGCGGCAACTTCCAGGTGAGTTTTGGGGGAATTTGGGGTTTTTGGGGTGAATTTGGGGTTTTTTGGGGTTTTGGGGTCTTTGTGGGGGTTTTGGGGTTTTGAGATTTGGGGTTTTGGAGTTTTGGGGTTTTGGGTTTGGGGTTTGGAGTTTTGAGGGGTTTTGGGGATTTGGGGTTTTGGGGTTTTTGGTGCTTGGGGTTTTTTGGGGTTTTTGAGATTTGGGGTTTTGGGGTTTTTGGGGTTTGGTGTTTGGGGTTTTTGGGGTTTGGTGTTTGGGGTTTTTTGGGTTTGAGGTTTTTTGGGGTTTTTGAGATTTGGGGTTTTGGAGTTTTTGGGGTTTGGTGTTTGGGGTTTTTTGGGGTTTTTGAGATTTGGGGTTTGGTGTTTGGGGTTTGGGTTTGGGGTTTTTGAGATTTGGGGTTTTGGGGTTTTTTGGGGTTTTTGGGGTTTTGGGGTTTTTGAGATTTGGGGTTTTGGGATTTTTTGGGGTTTGGTGTTGGGGGTTTTTGGGGTTTTGGTTTTTTGGGGTTTTTGAGATTTGGGGTTTGGGGTTTTGGGATTTTTTGGGGTTTGGTGTTTGGGGTTTTGTGCGGTTTTGAGATTTGGGGTTTTTTGGGGTTTTGGGGGTTTTGTGGTTTTTGGGGTTTGGTGTTGGGGTTTTTGGGGTTTTGGTTTTTTGGGGTTTTTGAGTTTTGGGGTTTTGGGGGGTTTGGGGTTTGAGATTTGGGGTCTTTGTGGGGTTTTGGGTTTTGGGGATATTTAGGGGATAATTCGTGGATATTTTAGGGGATATTTTAGGGGATATTTTTGGGATATTTTGAGAATCTTTAGGGGATATTTCTGGAGTATTTTAGGGTTATTTTGGAGATATTTAGGGGATATTTTGGGGATATTTGACGGATATTTTGGGGATATTTGCGGGATATTTTTGGAATATTTTTGGGATGTTTTAGGGGATATTTTAGGGGTTATTTTGGGGCTATTTTGGGGATATTTAAGGGATATTTTCAGTCTATTTATGGGATATTTTACAGCATATTTGGGGGATATTTAGGGAATATTTAGGGGATATTTTTGGGGATATTTAGGGGATATTTGGGGGATATTTTGGGGCTATTTTACAGGATATTTAGGGGATATTTTGGTGGATATTTTTGGGGTGTTTTGGGGATATTTAGGGGACATTTAGGGGATATTTTTGGGATATTTTGTGGATATTTAGGGCGATATTTATGGATATTTTGGGGGTATTTTAGGGATAGTTTTGGGATATTTTGGGGCTATTTTACCGGATATTTAGGGGATATTTTGGTGGATATTTACGGATATTTTTGGGGTATTTTGGGGCTATTTTACAGAATATTTGGGGGATATTTTGGGTATATTTAGGGGATATTTTATGGGTACTTTAGGGATGTTTTGGGGGCTATTTTACCAGATATTTACGGGGTATTTAGGGGGTATTTTGGTGGATATTTATGGATATTTTTGGGATATTTTGGGGCTATTTTACAGGATATTTACGGGCTATTTTGGTGGATATTTATGGATATTTTGGGGATATTTTTGGGGTATTTTGGGGATAGTTTTGGGATATTTTGGGCCTATTTTACAGGATATTTAGGGGATATTTATGGATATTTTTGGGATATTTTAGGCCTATTTTACAGGATATTTAGGGGATATTTTGGTGGATATTTATGGATATTTTGGGCCGTTTTCGGGATAGTTTTGGGATATTTTGGGGCTATGTTACAGGATATTTAGGGGATATTTTGGTGGATATTTATAGATATTTTGGGGGTATTTTGGGGCTATTTTACAGAACATTTGGGGGATATTTTGGGTACATTTCGGGGATATTTTATGGATATTTGAGGGATGTTTTGGGGATATTTTGGGGGATATTTTGGAGATATTTTTGGGGTATTTTGCGGCTATTTTACAGGATATTTAGGGGATATTTTGGTGGATGTTTATGGATATTTTTGGGATATTTTAGGGATATTTTGGGGCTATTTTACAGGATATTTACGGGCTATTTAGGGGGTATTTTGGTGGATATTTATGGATATTTTTGGGGTATTTTGGGGCTATTTTACAGGATATTTGGGGGATATTTTGGGTACATTTAGGGGATATTTTATGGGTACTTTAGGGATGTTTAGGGGGTATTTTGGTGGATATTTACGGATATTTTTGGGGTATTTTGGGCCGTTTTTGGGCTGTCTGTGTCTCTAACCCCGTTTTCCCCCCCCCCCAGCTGTGGCTGTGCCAGGGCCCGGGCTCCCCCTGCGCCCCCCCCTGCGCCCCCTCCCCCCCCCCCGGAGCTCGAGGAGGCGGTGGAGGAGGTGGGGGGGGGAGGGGGCGGGGCCTCGTTGGCTCCTCCCCCTTCTCCGGCCACGCCCCCTCCGCGCTCCGAGAGCCCCCCCCGAGGCCCCGCCCCCCCCTCGGGCCCCTCCCCCTCGCCCAGTTTCGAGTACGCGCTGTTCGAGCCCGGCTCCGCCCTGCTCCGCCCCTCCCCCCGCCCGACAGGCCCCGCCCCCTACGCCAACCTGGCCCCGCCCACCAAGGGGGCGGAGCCCAAATGGGCGGGGCACGCCCCGCATTACGTCATCTGCTCCTGAGGGGGGCGGGTGATGTCACGATGACGTCGTCGCGGAGGGGGTGGGAGGCGGCGGTGACGTCACGGCGTGCGGGACAGATGGGTGACGTCACCGAGCGACGGATTTTGGGGTGACGTCATCATGGAGGGGGCGTGAGACGGCAGTGACGTCACGGCGTGCAGGAAAGATGGGTGACGTCACCGAGCGACGGATTTTTTGGGATGACGTCATCGTGGAGGGGGACGCGGCTCTGTGACGTCACGCGCGGGAGGGGCAATGACGTCACGGTGCGGTGACATCATCGCGGAAGGGACGCGTTGTAGTGACGTCACACCCAGGAACGGTGACGTCGTCGAGGAGGGGGCGTGTCACTGTGACGTCACACCCAGGAACAATGACGTCATCGAGGAGGGGACGCGTTGCGATGACGTCGCACAGAAGGGATGACGTCACGGCAGAGGGAACGTCTAATGATGGCGTCACAGCAACACGATGATGTCACAGCGACATCACACATGGGAACAATGACGTCATCACGGAGCGGACACGGTGGTGACGTCACAGAAAAGGGACGTGCCGCAGTGACGTCACACTGAAGGGACGGATGACATCACAATGTCACGGTGACATCACGCGGACAGGACAGATGACGTCACCACGGAGGGGACGCGTCATGGTGACGTCACACAGGGAGGCGGTGACGTCATCACATGAGGACACGGAGGGGACACGTGACACGGTGACGTCATCGCAGAGGGGACACATGACACGATGACGTCACACAGGGGCACGGTGACGTCATCATATGAGGACACGGGACACGTGACACGGTGACGTCATCGCAGAGGGGACACATGACACGATGACGTCACACAGGGGCACAGTGACGTCATCATATGAGGACACGGAGGGGACATGTGACACGGTGACGTCATCGCAGAGGGGACACATGACACGATGACGTCACACAGGGGCACGGTGACGTCATCACAAAGGGGACACACAAAGGGGACACGTGACGCGGTGACGTCACAGAGGACGCAACGACGTCATCACAAAGGGGACAGGTGACGCGGTGACGTCACAGAGGGCGCGGTGACGTCATCACAAGGGGGACACGTGACGCGGTGACGTCACAGAGGGCGCGGTGACGTCATCACAAGGGGACACGTGACACAATGACGTCACACGGGGCGCGGTGACGCGGCGGGCGGGGGAGGGGCCGCGGAACCGGGGCCGCTTTGGGGTTTTTAATGAATCTGTTCAATAAAGGGAGCCCGGGAACAGCACGGCCAAACTGGGAGGGACTGGGAGGGACTGGGAGGGACTGGGAGGGAACTGGGAGGGACTGGGAGGGACTGGGAGGGACTGGGATGGGACTGGGAGGGACTGGGAGGGACTGGGGGGGAACTGGGAGGGACTGGGAGGGAACTGGAGGGGACTGGGAGGGAACTGGGGGGGACTGGGAGGGAACTGGGGGACACTGGGTGATACTGGGAGGGAACTGGGGGGGACTGGGAGGGACTGGGAGGGACTGGGAGGGAACTGGGGGGGACTGGGAGGGACTGGGAGGGACTGGGAGGGAACTGGGAGGGAACTGGGAGGGACTGGGAGGGACTGGGAGGGACTGGGAGGGAACTGGGGGACACTGGGGGACACTGGGTGATACTGGGAGGGAACTGGGAGGGACTGGGAGGGAACTGGGGGGGTCTGGGAGGGAACTGGGGGGGACTGGGAGGGACTGGGAGGGACAATGGGGATACTGGGGGGTCACTGGGAGGGACTGGGATGGGACTGGGAGGGACTGGGAGGGACTGGGATTGGAATGGGGACACTGCGAGGGGACTGGGGACAATGGGGTGACACTGGGAGGGACTGGAAGCACTGGGAGCACTGGGAGGGACAATGGGGACACTGGGAGGGACTGGGAGGGAACTGGGGGGGACTGGGAGGGACTGGGGGGTCACTGGGAGGGACTGGGAGGGACTGGGGGGTCACTGGGAGGGACTGGGAGGGACTGGGGGGTCACTGGGAGGGACTGGGAGGGAACTGGGAGGGACTGGGAGGGAACTTGGGGACACTGGGGGGGACTGGGGTGGTACTGGGATGGGAATGGTGACACTGGGATGGTACTGGGGGACACTGGGAGGGACTGGGGGGTAACTGGGATTATACTGGGATGGTACTGGGGACACTGGGAGGGACTGGGAGGGACTGGGGGACACTGGGGGGACACTGGGGTGGCACTGGGTGATACTGGGGGACACTGGGGGGACACTGGGGGGACACTGGGGTGGCACTGGGTGATACTGGGGGGGCACTGGAAGCACTGGGAGGGGACTGGGAGGGACTGGGAGGGACAATGGGGATACTGGGGGGTCACTGGGAGGGACTGGGGGGTAACTGGGATTATAGTGGGATGGTACTGGGGACACTGGGAGGGGACTGGGAGGGACTGGGAGGGACACTGGGGATACTGGGGGGTCACTGGGAGGGACTGGGATGGTACTGGGGACACTGGGATGGCGCTGGGGGATACTGGGGGGGACTGGGAGGGGAATGGGAGGGACTGGGAGGGACTGGGAGGGACACTGAGGATACTGGGGGGTCACTGGGAGGGACTGGGGGGGTAACTGGGATTATACTGGGAGGGACTGGGATGGAACTGGGGGGACTGGGAGGGAACTGGGATGGGAATGGGGACACTGGGAGGGACTGGGAGATACTGGGGGGTAACTGGGAGGGACTGGGAGGGGCATTGGGGACACTGGGGGGGACTGGGGGACACTGGGGGGACAGGACCCGGGGACACTCTGGGGACATTGGGGGCACCCTGGGGACACTTTGGGGACACTTTGGGGACAGTGGGAGCACCCTGGGGACACTTTGTGACACTCTGGGGACACTTTGGGGACAGTGGGGCACCCTGGGGACACTTTGGGGACACTTTGGGGACAGTGGGAGCACCCTGGGGACACTTTGGGGACATTGGGGCCCCCTGGGGACACTTTGTGACACTTTGTGACACTTTGTGACATTTTGGGGACATTGGGGCACCCTGGGGACACTTTGTGACATTTGGGGGACATTGGGAGCACTCTGGGGACACTTTGTGACACTTTGGGGACATTGGGAGCACTCTGGGGACACTTTGGGGACATTGGGAGCACCCTGGGGACACTTTGTGACACTTTGGGGACATTGGGGCACCCTGGGGACACTTTGTGACACCTTGGGGACATTGGGAGCACCCTGGGGACACTTTGTGACATTTGGGGGACATTGGGAGCACCCTGGGGACACTTTGGGGACATTGGGAGCCCTCTGGGGACACTTTGTGACACTTTGGGGACACTCTGGGGACACTGGGACAGGCCCTGGGGACATTTTGGGGACATTTTGTGACACTCTGGGGACATTGGGGCCCTGCAGGGGTGGCCCAGGCCACTGGGACAGGACCCGGGGACAATTTTGTGACACTCTGGGGACACTGGGACAGGCCCTGGGGACATTTTGGGGACATTTTGTGACACTTTGGGGACATTGGGGCCCTGCAGGGCAGGGCTGGGCGGGGGAGGGGCTGATAAGGCTTATCAGGAACGGCCAGCTGGGACAGGGACAGGGTGGGGACACCTGGCACCGTGTCACCAATGTGTCACCAATGTCACCAATGCCACCAATGTCACCAGGGCCCTGTGGGGGACACGGACAGAAGGACAGGGACAGGGAGGGGACACCTGGCACCGTGTCACCAATGTGTCACCAATGCCACCAGTGCCACCAGGGCCCTGTGGGGGACAGGGACAGGGACACCTGGCACCGTGTCACCAATGTGTCACCTCCTGTGTCTCCAGGGCCCTGTGGGGGACAGGGACAGGGACAGGGACAAGGACAGGGGACAGGGACAGGGGACAGGGACAAGGACAGGGACAAGGAGGGGACAGGGACACCTGGCACCATGTCACCTCTGTGTCACCTCTGTGTCACCTCCAGTGTCCCCAGGGCCTGGCAGGGGACAGGGACAGGGACAGGGAGGGGACATTGAGGCCGTGCCACCCATCAGGTCCTTGTCACCAGGGACAGGGAGGGGACAGGGAGGGGACACCGAGTCCCTGTCACACACTGTGTCCTTGTCACCAGTGACAGGGAGGGGACAGGGAGGGGACACCGAGCCTGTGCCACCCACTGGGTCCTTGTCACCAGGGACAGGGAGGGGACATCAGGGTGCCACCAGTGACAGGGAGGGGACACCGAGGCCGTGCCACCCATCAGGTCCTTGTCACCAGTGACGGGGAGGTGACGTCAGGACTGTGTCACCAGTGACAAGGAGGGGACAGGGAGGGGACACCGAGTCCCTGTCACACACTGTGTCCTTGTCACCAGGGACAGGGAGGGGACATCAGGGTGTCACCAGTGACGGGGAGGTGACACAGAGGGGACACCGAGTCCCTGTCACACACTGTGTCCTTGTCACCAGTGACAGGGAGGGGACATCGGGAACTTGTCACCAGTGACAGGGAGGGGACATCAGGGTGTCACCAGTGACAGGGAGGGGACAGGGAGGGGACACCGAGCTCGTGCCACCCATCAGGTCCTTGTCACCAGTGACAGGGAGGGGACATCAGGGTGCCACCAGTGACAGGGAGGGGACATTGAGCTCGTGCCACCCATCAGGTCCTTGTCACCAGTGACGGGGAGGGGACATTGGGACTGTGTCACCAGGGACAGGGAGGGGACAGGGAGGGGACACCGAGTCCCTGTCACACACTGTGTCCTTGTCACCAGTGACAGGGAGGGGACATCAGGGTGCCACCAGTGACAGGGAGGGGACATTGAGCTCGTGCCACCCATCAGGTCCTTGTCACCAGTGACGGGGAGGGGACACAGGGAGGGGACACCGAGTCCCTGTCACACACTGTGTCCTTGTCACCAGAGACAGGAAAGGGACATCAGGAACTTGACATGAGTGACAGGGAGGTGACATCAGGGTGTCACCAGTGACAGGGAGGGGACACTGAGGTCCCGGCCACTCATGGTGGGGCTCACATCGAGTCTTTATCACTGGGGGGGTGACATTGGGTCCGTGTCACTCCTGGGGTGGCCGTGTCACCGATGGGGGGGTGACATTGGGTCCGTGTCACTCCTGGGGTGGCCGTGTCACCGATGGGGGGGTGACATTGGGTCCGTGTCACCCATGTGGGTGGCCGTGTCACCAATGGAGGGGTGACACCGGGTCCGTGTCACTCCTGGGGTGGCCGTGTCACCAATGGAGGGGTGACATTGGGTCTGTGTCACTCCTAGGGTGGCCGTGTCACCGATGGGGGGGTGACATTGGGTCTGTGTCACTCCTAGGGTGGCCGTGTCACCGATGGAGGGGTGACATTGGGTCCGTGTCACCCATGTGGGTGGCCGTGTCACCGATGGGGGGGTGACATTGGGTCCATGTCACTCCTAGGGTGGCCGTGTCACCGATGGGGGGGTGACACCGGGTCTGTGTCACTCCTGGGGTGGCCGTGTCACCGATGGAGGGGTGACATTGGGTCCGTGTCACTCATCAGGTCGATGTCACCAATGGGGGGGTGACATTGGGTCCGTGTCACCCATGTAGGTGGCCGTGTCACCAATGGGGGGGTGACACCGGGTCCGTGTCACTCATCGGGTCGATGTCACCAATGGGGGGGTGACATTGGGTCTGTGTCACTCATCAGGTCGATGTCACCAATGGGGGGGTGACATTGGGTCCGTGTCACTCATCGGGTCGATGTCACCAATGAGGGGGTGACATTGGGTCCGTGTCACTCCTAGGGTGGCCGTGTCACCGATGGGGGGGTGACATTGGGTCCGTGTCACTCCTGGGGTGGCCGTGTCACCGATGGGGGGGGTGACATTGGGTCTGTGTCACCCATGTGGGTGGCCGTGTCACCGATGGAGGGGTGACATTGGGTCCGTGTCACTCCTAGGGTGGCCGTGTCACCGATGGAGGGGTGACACCGGGTCTGTGTCACTCCTGGGGTGGCCGTGTCACCGATGGAGGGGTGACATTGGGTCCGTGTCACTCATCAGGTCGATGTCACCAATGGGGGGGTGACATTGGGTCCGTGTCACCCATGTAGGTGGCCGTGTCACCAATGGGGGGGTGACACCGGGTCCGTGTCACTCATCGGGTCGATGTCACCAATGGGGGGGTGACATTGGGTCTGTGTCACCCATGTGGGTGGCCGTGTCACCGATGGAGGGGTGACATTGGGTCCATGTCACTCCTAGGGTGGCCGTGTCACCGATGGAGGGGTGACACCGGGTCTGTGTCACTCCTGGGGTGGCCGTGTCACCGATGGAGGTGACATTGGGTCCGTGTCACTCATCAGGTCGATGTCACCAATGGGAGGGTGACATTGGGTCCGTGTCACTCATCGGGTCCTTGTCACCAGTGGAGGAGTGACATTGAGTCTTTGTCACCGATGGAGGGGTGACATTGCGTCCTCGTCACTGAGGGGGTGCCATCGGGTCCGTGTCACTCCTGGGGTGGCCGTGTCACCCATGGGGTCCGTGTCACCGATGGAGGGGTGACATTGAATCTCTGTCACCGATGGAGGGGGTGACATTGCGTCCTTGTCACTGAGGAGGTGCCACCGGGCCCGTGTCACCTTGTCACCGATGGACAGGATGTCACCGCGTCCTCGTCACTGAGGAGGTGCCATCGGGTCCGTGTCACTCATTGGGTCCGTGTCACCCATGGAGGGGTGACATTGTGTCCTTGTCACTGAGGGGGTGTCATCGGCTCCGTGTCACCGTGTCACCAATGGACAGGATGTCACCACATCGTTGTCACTGAGGGGGTGCCATCGGCTCCGTGTCACTCATCGGGTCCTTGTCACCAATGGAGGGGTGACATCGGGTCTGTGTCACTCCTAGGGTGGCCGTGTCACCGATGGAGGGGTGACATCAGGTCCGTGTCACTGAGGAGGTGCCATCATGTCCGTGTCACCTTGTCACCGATGGACAGGATGTCACCACATCCTTGTCACTGACGGGGTGTCATCGGCTCCGTGTCACTCATCGGGTCCGTGTCACCGTGTCACCAATGGAAAGGACGCCACCGCATCATTGTCACTGAGGGGGTGCCATCGGGCCCGTGTCACTCCTGGGGTGGCCGTGTCACCCATGGGGTCTGTGTCACCGATGGAGGGGTGACATTGAATCTTTGTCACCGATGGAGGGGTGACATTGCGTCCTTGTCACTGAGGAGGTGCCATTGGTCCGTGTCACCTTGTCACCGATGGACAGGATGCCACCACATCATTGTCACTGAGGAGGTGCCATCGGCTCCGTGTCACTCATCGGGTCCTTGTCACCAATGGAGGGGTGACATCGGGTCCGTGTCACCCATGTGGGTGGCCGTGTCACCGATGGAGGGGTGACATCAGGTCCGTGTCACTGAGGAGGTGCCATCGGGTCCGTGTCACCTTGTCACCGATGGACAGGATGTCACCACATCCCTGTCACTGAGGAGGTGCCATCGGCTCCGTGTCACCGTGTCACCAATGGAAAGGACGCCACCGCATCATTGTCACTGAGGGGGTGCCATCGGGCCCGTGTCACTCCTGGGGTGGCCGTGTCACCCATGGGGTCCGTGTCACCGATGGAGGGGGTGACATTGTGTCCTTGTCACTGAGGGGGTGCCATCGGCTCCGTGTCACTCATCGGGTCCGTGTCACCGATGGAGGGGGTGACATTGCGTCCTTGTCACTGAGGAGGTGCCACCAGGCCTGCGTCCCCCGAGGTGGCCGTGTCACATCCACTCCTCGCCGCCGCTGTCCCCATCGCTGTCCCCATCGCTGTCCCCATCGCTGTCCCCAGGGCCGTCCCAATCGCTGTCCCCATCGCTGTCCCCCTCTCTGTCCCCCTCTCTGTCCCCGTCGCCGTCCCCGAGGCGCAGCCGCCACCTCCGCGTGCCGCTCCCGGGGCAGCGCAGCGTCACCCGCACCTGCCGGTGCCACCCGTGCCCCGCCGCCGTGTCCCCCGCCGTGTCGGGGCTGAGGTGACACCGCGCGGGGAAGAAGCGCAGCAGCGGCCCCAGCACGCGTGGGCCGGGCGGGGGCAGCCGCAGCGCCGCCACCACCTGCGTGGGGACACCGCGGGGACACCGGGGACATCGGGCCAGCTCCAGCAGCAGCGCCGCCAGACGGGAGGGGACGGCCGGGGACACCGAGGGGACACGCGGGGACACCGAGGGGACACGCGGGGACGGGCACAGGTAGCGCTCCAGCCCGTCCAGCAGCAGCAGCGAGGGAGGAGGGGACGGCGACAGCGACAGCGACAGCAGCTCGCGACACAGCGACAGCCGGGAGCGCGGGTAGCGCAGCTGAAGGCGCTGCCGGGGGCGCGGACGGACGGACGGACGGACGGACGGACAGGGCGGGGACAGAGGGGACAGAGGGATAGAGGGACAGGGGGACAAGGGGGAGAGAGGCGGAGGGACAGGGGAGAAGGGGACAGGGGGACAGGGGACAGGGGGACAGACGGGGGGACAGAGGGGACAGATGGACAGGGGGACAGGGGGAGAGAGGCAGAGGGACAGGGGAGAAGGGGACAGAGGGACAGAGGGACAGGGGGATGGGGACAGGGGACAGAGGGACAGAAACAGGGGACAGAGGGACAGGGGAGAAGGGGACAGATGGACAGAGGGACAGGGGGATGGAGGGATGGGGGACAGAGGGACAGGAGGACAGGGGGACAGAGGGGATAAAGGAGATGGAGGGACAGAGGGACAAGGGGACAGGGGGACAATGGGGATAATGGAGACAGAGGGACAGGGGACAGAGGGACAGGGGAGAAGGGGACAGAGGGACAGGGGAGAAGGGGACAGAGGGACAGGGGGACAATGGGGATAATGGAGACAGAGGGACAGGGGAGAAGGGGACAGAGGGACAGGGGGACAATGGGGATAATGGAGACAGAGGGACAGGGGACAGAGCAGAGGGGGACAGAGGGACAAGGGAGAGGGGACAGAGGGACAGAAACAGGGGACAGAGGGACAGGGGGATGGAGGGATGGGGGACAGAGGGACAGGAGGACAGGGGGACAGAGGGGATAAAGGAGATGGAGGGACAGAGGGACAGAGGGACAAGGGGACAGGGGGACAATGGGGATAATGGAGACAGAGGGACAGGGGGACAGAGGGACAGGGGACAAGGGACAGAGGGACAATGGGGATAATGGAGACAGAGGGACAGGGGACAGAGCAGAGGGGGACGGAGGGACAAGGGAGAGGGGACAGAGGGACGGAAACAGGGGACAGAGGGACAGGGGAGAAGGGGACAGAGGGACAGGGGACAGAGGGACAGGAGGACAGGGGGACAGAGGGGATAAAGGAGATGGAGGGAAAGGAGGGACAGAGGGACAGGGGACAGGGGGACAGAGGGACAAGAGTCAGACCAGATCCCTAAATCCTTTCACACCCGCCACGAACGGCGAACCCCCAAGCCCCGCCCACATGCAGAGCCCCGCCCACAAAAGGACGACGCCACGCCCCTTTCGGGCCACGCCTCTTGGTTAATATATTCACTCTAAGCCACGCCCACATGAACACGGCCCCCCGCCTCACTCTCGCGGACCTTCGGCAAGCCACGCCCCCTCATCAAGCCACGCCCCTCCCGACAAGCCCCGCCCCCTCAGCAAACCTCGCCCCGTCCCGGCTCTCCAGCAAGCCCCGCCCCACTGCAAACTCCGCCCCCTCGTCGCGGCCCCTCAGCAAACCCCACCCCCTCAGCAAGCCCCGCCCCCTCAGCAAACCCCGCCTCCCCCTCACGGCCCCTCAGCAAGCCCCGCCCCTCCCGGCCATCCCCGCCTCCCCCTCAGCAAACCCCGGCCGGTTCCCGTCCCCGTTGCCGTTCCCCGCTCACCTGCAGCGCCCTCGGGTCGGTGCCGGGCCCGCCGGGCCCTCCCGGGAGCCGCGGGACGGCGCTGGGCGCCAGGAACAGCGCTCGGGGCCCGTCGGCGCCGCCCGCCAGCGCCGCCCGCAGCAGCAGCGAGGTGCGGCCCGAGCCCGCCGGGCCCAGCACCAGCACCGGCAGCGGCGGCAGCGGCGCGTCCGAGCCTCGCCCCGGCGCCGCCGGGCCCAGCGCCCGCTCCAGAGCCGCCGCCATGCCCAGCAGCGGGGCCGCCGCCGCAAAGCGCAGCCAATCAGCTGCGCGCACAGGCAGCGCTCAGCCAATCACAGCGCGGCTCACCGCGGCTCGGCCAATCAGAGTAGCGCTGCCCTCAGAGGTGGTCCCGCCCACCGCAGTGAGCGCGAGTCTCTCGGGCCAATCGGAGCAGAGCTCCCCTCAGCGCCTTTCCCGCCGTGGCGGCTCAGCCAATCAGAGCGCGGCTTGGCCTCGGCGCCGTTCCCGCCCTCAGACGTCCAGGGGGCGTGGCCACGCGCTTAATGAGATGCGTGGCTCCGCCCCTCCGGGTTAAAAAGGGGCGGGGCGAGCGCGGGGACACGCCCACCCTCCGTTGTCACACGGGGGGGGGCACCAAGGGTCACAGAAAGGTCACAGAAAGGTCACAGAAAGGTCACCAAGGGTCATTTAGGGTCACTGTTGTCACACATGTCACATGAGGGTCCCCAAAGGTCACGTGACGGTCACACGTGTCACTAAAGGTCACCTAAGGGTCACCTAAAGGTCACACAGAGGTCCCCAAATGTCCCCAAAGGTCTCAGGAGGGTCTCGTGTGTCACCAAATGCCACCTGAGGGTCCCCAAAGGTCACACAAAGGTCCCCAAAGGTCCCCAGTGGGGCCTGGCCACAGAAACGGCCACGGAAATGTCCCCAGAGGCCACGCGAGGGCCACGCGCGTCACGTGAGGGGCACGAGGGTGACAGGAGGGTCCCCAAAAGTCACACAAATGTCCCCAAAGGTCACCTGAGCGTCCCCAGGTCACACCAGGGTCCCCAAAAGCCACCCCTGGGTCCCCAAAAGTCACACAAGTGTCCCCAAGGGCCACCCGAGCGTCCCCAAGTCACACCAGGGTCCCCAAAGGTCACCTGAGGGTCCCCAAAGGTCACCTGAGCATCCCCAAGTCACACCAGGGTCCCCAAAAGTCACATGAGGGTCCCCAAAGGCCACCCGAGGCTCTCCTGAGGGTCCCCAAGGGTCACACAAGTGTCCCCAAGGGCCACCCCAGTGTCCCCAAGGGTCACACGAGGGTCCCCAAGGCCACCCGAGTGTCCCCAAAGGCCACCCGAGGCTCTCCTGAGTGTCCCCAAAGGCCACCTGAGGGTCCCCAAAGGTCACACAAGTGTCCCAAGGGTCACACGAGGGTCCCCAAGGCCACCTGAGGGTCTCCAAAGCCACCCCAGTGTCCCCAAGTCACCTGAGTGTCCCCAAGGGTCACACTGAGGTCCCCAAAGGCCACCCGAGGCTCTCCGAGGGTCCCCAAAGGTCACAGAAATGTCCCCAAGGGTCACACAAGTGTCCCCAAGGCCACCCCAGTGTCCCCAAAGGCCACCCGAGGCTCGCCTGAGGGTCCCCAAAGGCCACAGAAATGTCCCCAAGGGCCACCTGAGGGTCCCCAAAGGTCACCCCAGTGTCCCCAAAGGTCACACAAGGGCCACCCGAGGGTCCTCAAAGCCACCTGAGGGTCCCCAAGTCACACTGAGGTCCCCAAAGGCCACCCCAGGGTCCCCGAGGGTCACACCAAGGTCCCCAAAAGTCACACCAAGGTCCCCAAAGGCCACCCCAGGGTCCCCAAGTCACACAAGGGTCCCCAAGGGCCACCCCAGTGTCCCCAAGGGTCACACCGAGGTCCCCAAAGGCCACCCGAGGCTCTCCTGAGGGTCCCCAAAGGTCACAGAAATGTCCCCAAGGGCCGCCTCAGTGTCCCCGAGGGTCACACCAAGGTCCCCAAAAGTCACACGAGGGTCCCCAAGGGCCACCTGAGGGTCCCCAAAGGTCACCCCAGTGTCCCTAAAGGGGTCCCTGGGTGTCCCTGGGGCTCCCTGGGGGTCCCTTATGGGGGTCCCTGATTTGGAGAGGGGTCCCGGGTTTGGGGAGGGGTCCCAGGGCGGTCCCTGGTTGTTATCTGGGGAGGGGTCCCTGATTTGGGGAGGGGTCCCTGGGCGTTATTTGGGGAGGGGTCCCCGGGTGTTATTTGGGGAGGGGTCCCTGGCTGTTGTTATTTGGGGAGGGGTCTCAGGGTGTTGTTATTTGGGGAGGGGTCCCTGGCTGTTGTTATTTGGGGAGGGGTCTCAGGGTGTTGTTATTTGGGGAGGGGTCCCTGGCTGTTGTTATTTGGGGAGGGGTCTCTGTCTGTCCCGTTTTTCCCCGCGGTTCCCGGGTGTTATTTGGGGAGGGGTCTCTGGCTGTTGTTATTTGGGGAGGGGTCCCTGGCTGTTGTTATTTGGGGAGGGGTCCCTGGCTGTTGTTATTTGGGGAGGGGTCTCTGTCCCGTTTTTCCCCGCGGTTCCCGGCTGTCCCCGGGGGTCTCTCGGGCCGTTTCTCAGCGTCCCCGAGTGTCCCCAGGGGATTCCCGGGGGGCCCGGGTGGGGGTCCCTGGGTGTTATTTGGGGAGAGGTCCCCAGGTGTTATTTTGGGGAGGGGTCTCTGGGTGTTATTTGGGGAGGGGTCCCCAGGTGTTATTTTGGGGAGGGGTCCCTGGGTGTTATTTGGGGAGGGGTCCCGGGGGTCCCTGGGTGTTATTTTGGGGAGGGGTCCCGGGTTTGGGGAGGGGTCCCAGAGTGGTCCCTGGGTGTTATTTGGGGAGGGGTCCCTGGGTGTTTGTTATTTTGGGGAGGGGTCCCTGGGTGTTGTTATTTGGGGAGGGGTCCCGGGGGGCCCTGGGTGTTATTCTGGGGAGGGGTCCCTGATTTGGGGAGGGGTCCCAGGGTTGTCCCCGGGTGTTGTTATTTGGGGAGGGGTCCCCGGCTGTTCTGTTATTTGGGGAGGGGTCCCGGGTGTTATTTTGGGGAGGGGTCTCCGTGTGTTATTTGGGGAGGGGTCCCTGGGCGTTGTTATTTTGGGGAGGGGTCCCTGGCTGTTATTTTGGGGAGGGGTCCCGGGGTGTGCTGTTATTTTGGGGAGGGGTCGCGGGGGTCCCAGTGTGTTATTTGGGGAGGGGTCCCGGGGTGTGCTGTTATTTTGGGGAGGGGTCGCGGGGGTCCCGAGGCCGGGGCGTCCCCTCGGCTCCGCGTATTCTCCAGCAATAACAGCGCGGCCGGAGGGATCCGTGTTACGGCCGGGAATACCCGGGGCCGGGGGGGGCAAACGGGGACCCCCGAATTGGGGAGGGGTCCTGGAGGGGTTCTGGGAATTGGGGAGGGGTCCTCGGGAATTGGGGAGGGGTCCCGGGAATTGGGGAGGGGTCCCAGGGCCGGAGGGATCCGTGTTACGGCCGGGAATACCCGGGGCCGGGGGGGGCAAACGCGGACCCCCGAATTGGGGAGGGGTCCTGGGGGGTCCTGGGGGGGTCCTCGGGAATTGGGGAGGGGTCCCGGGGGGGTTCTGGGAATTGGGGAGGGGTCCCAGGGCCGGAGGGATCCGTGTTACGGCCGGGAATACCCGGGGCCGGGGGGGCAAACGCGGACCCCCGAATTGGGGAGGGGTCCTGGGAATTGAGGAGGGGTCCCGGGGGGGTCCTGGGGGGTTCCCGGGAATTGGGGAGGGGTCCCTGGGGATCCCCGGAATTGGGGAGGGGTCCTGGAGGGGTTCTGGGAATTGGGGAGGGGTCCCGGGGGGGTCCTGGGGGGGTCCTGGGGGGACCCCCGCAATTGGGGAGGGGTCCTGGGGGGTCCTGGGGCCGGGGGGGCCAAACGGGGACCCCGGAATTGGGGAGGGGTCCTGGGGGGTCCTGGGGGGGCCCCAAGAATTGGGGAGGGGTCCTGGGGATGTGGGGGGGGTCCCGGGAATTGGGGTGGGGGGCACGGGGGGGTCCTGGGGGTCCTGGGGGGTCCTGGGAATTGGGGAGGGGGTCCTGGGGGGGTCCTGGGGGGTGCTGAGAGGGCCCGGAAATTGGGGAGGGGTCCTGGGGGGTTCTGGGGGGACCCCAAGAATTGGGGAGGGGTCCTGGGGGTCCTGGGGCCGGGTGGGGCCAGAATGGGACCCCGGAAATTGGGGAGGGGGTCCTGGGGGGTTCTGGGAATTGGGGAGGGGTCCCGGGGGGTCCTGGGGGGGTCCCGGGAATTGGGGAGGGGTCCTGGGGGGTCCTGGCAATGGGGGGGTCCCGGGGTCTGGGGGGGATTTGGGGTGGGGGTCTCACAATTGGGGGTCTGGGGGGGGGTTTGAAGATTTTGGGGGTGCCCAGGATTTGGGGGAGGGTCCCAGAATTGGGGGTGGGGTCTCAGTAATGGAGGCCCCGCCCCTTTCAGCACCACGGACAGCCCCCAAAATCCCCCCAAAATCCCCCCAAAAATCCCCCAAAAATCTCACAAAATCTCACCGAGACCCCCCCAAAAATTCGCCAAAAATCCCCCAAAATCCCCCCTCAAAAAAAATCCCCCAAAATCTCATCAAGATCCCCCCAAATCTTCCAAAAAATCCCCCCAAAATTCACCGAAATCCCCCCAAAATCCCCCCGAAAATCCCCCAAAAATCTCACCAAATCTCACCAAAATCCCCCCAAAATTCCCACAAATCCCCCCCAAAATCCCCACAAAATCCCTCCAAATCCCCCCCAAATTCACCAAAACCCCCCCAAATCTCCCCAAAAACCCTCCAAGACCCCCCCAAATTCACCAAAATCCCAAAAAATCTCCCCAAATCCCCCAAAACCCCAAAAAATCCCCCCCAGATCCCCCAAAACCTCACCGAGATCCCCTCAAAATTCAAGCAAAATCCTCCCAAATCCCCCCCAAAATCCCCCGAATCCGCCCCAAAATTGATCCGAAACGCCCCAAAATTGATCCGAAATTCCCCAAAATTCAACAAAACGCCCCAAAATTGACCCAAAGCGCCCCAAAATCCGCGGATCCCCCCGAACCCCCCGCGCCCCCCCACTCACCCTCGGCCGCCGGAGCCGCGCCCGCCCCGCCGCAGTCCCAGGGGGCGGGGCCTGGCGTGGCCACGCCCACAAAGCGCCTCCCCGTCACAAGCCACGCCCCCTCTATGTCGGCACAGTCGCAGTTTGAGGGGGCGGGGTTTTACGTGGCCACGCCCACAACGCGCACCCCCCGTCGCAAGCCACGCCCCCTCCGTGGCGGCACAGCCGCAGTTTCAAGGAGGCGTGGCCTGACGTGACCACGCCCACAAAGCACATCACCCCTACAAGCCACGCCCCCTCTGTTCCGGCACAGTCGCAGTCCGAGGTGGGCGGGGCCTGGCGTGGCCACGCCCACAAAGCGCCTCCCCGTCGCAAGCCACGCCCCCTCTATGTCGGCAGGGCCGCAGTTTGAGGGGGCGGGGTTTTACGTGGCCACGCCCACAAAGCGCGTCCCCGTCACAAGCCACGCCCCCTCTATGTCGCCACAGCCCGAGGGGCGGGGCCTGGCGTGGCCACGCCCACAAAGCACACACACACACCCCCATTACAGGCCACGCCCCCTCTATGCCGGCACAGCCGCAGTTTCAAGGAGGCGTGGCCTGAGGTGGCCACGCCCACAACGCGCATACCCCGTCGCAAGCTACGCCCCCTCTATGTCGCCAGAGCCTAAGGGAGCGGGGCCTGACGTGGCCACGCCCACAAAACACATCCCCCCTACAAGCCACGCCCCCTCTATGCCGGCAGAGCCGCAGTCCGAGTAGGCGGGGACTGACGTGGCCACGCCCACAAAGCGCATCCCCGTCGCAAGCCACGCCCCCTCTATTTCGCGAGTGCCCGAGTGGGCGGAGCCTGACGTGACCACGCCCACAAAGCACATCCCCCCTACAAGCCACGCCCCCTCTGTTCCGGCACAGCCGCAGTTTGAGGGGGCGGGGCCTGGCGTGGCCACGCCCACAAAGCACCTCCCCGTCGCAAGCCACGCCCCCTCTATGCCGGCACAGCCGTAGTCTGAGGGGGGCGGGGTTTTACGTGACCACGCCCACAACGTCTAATTCGAAAGCCACGCCCCCTCGGTGCCCGCACCGCCGCGGTTTGAGTGGGCGGGGCCTGGCTTGACCACGCCACAATGCATATCCTCGTCACACGCACGCCCCTTCCAGCGTCCACCCCGCTGCTGACGTGGGGGGCGTGGCCTGATCTGACCACGCCCCTTCAGTGCCTGCCCATCACAGCCTGAGGGGGCGTGGCCTGTCTTGACTATGCCCGTGCAAGCCCCGCCCTTAAACCCCGCCCATTTTAAAAGAGGCGTGGTTTTAATTTGACCACGCCCCCTCGCTGCCGCACTCACAGGGCGTGTCTTTGACGGCCACGCCCACTCCACGCGTGTCTGTAGAACCACGCCCATTTCCGGTCACGATAACGAAGCCACGCCCACCGCTGGCCCAGCCCGCTCCCATTGGCTGCCTGCGGGCACGCGGGGGTTGGCCACGCCCCTTTCTATGGGCGGAAATTCCCCCCAAATCCTCCAAAATTCACCAAAATTCTCCCCAAATCCCCCCAAAAATCGTCCCAAATTCCCCCAAAATTACACCAAAACCCCCCCAAAATCTCACCAAAACCCCCCAAAATCTCCTCAAATTCCCCAAAAATTCCTCAAATCCCCCCAAAATCTCACCAAACCCCCCAAAAATCTCCCCCAAATTCATAAAAATTGCCCCCAAAATCCCAAGCGCCAAATCTCCCTAAAATCTTCCAGAAATCTCCCCAAAAATCCACCAAAAATCCCCCCCAAATCCCCCCAAAATTCACCAAATCCCCCAAAATCCACCCCAAATTCACCCAAAATTCACCAAATCCCCCCCAAAATCCCCCAAAATTCCCCAAATCCCCCCCAAATCCCCCAAAATTTCCCAAATTCTCCAAACAGACACGGGGGGGGGGGAGGGGTCAGACAAAGCCGCTTTATTGCCCCTCCCCCACCCCCAAAAAATCCCTCCCCCCCCCCCCTCAAATTTCAGAATTTCCCAAATTTTGGGATCCCAAATTTTCCAGAATTCCCCAATTTTTGGGATCCCTAAATTTCAGAATTCCCAAATTTTTGGGGCCCAAATTTCAGAATTCCCCAATTTTTGGGATCCCAAATTTTCAGAATTCCCCGAATTTTGGGAATCCAAATTTCCACATTCTCAAAATTCTGGGATCCTAATTTTTTGGGGTTCCCAAATTTCAGGATCCTCAAATTTTGGGGATCCCAAATTTCAGAACTCCCCAAATTTTGGGATCCCAAATTTCGGGATCCTCAAGGTTTGGGATCCCAAATTTCAGAATTGCCAAATTTTTGGGGTTCCCAAATTTCAGAACTCCCCAATTTTTGGGATCCCAAATTTCAGAATTCCCCAATTTTGGGATCCCAAATTTCAGAAACTCCCCAATTTTTGGGGATCCCAAATTTCAGAATTCCCCAAATTTTGGGATCCCAAATTTCAGAATTCCCCAATTTTTGGGATCCCAAATTTCAGAATTCCCCAATTTTTTGGGATCCCAAATTTCAGAATTCCCCAATTTTTGGGATCTCAAATTTTAAGGATCCCCCAATATTTGGGATCCCAAATTTCAGAATTTCCCAAATTTTGGGATCCCAAATTTCAGAATTCCCCGAATTTCATGATCCCAAATTTAAGGATCCCCCAATTTTTGGGGTTCCCAAATTAAAAGATCCCCAAATTTTTTGGGGGGGTTCCCAAATTCCAAAATAAATTCCCCCAAAATTTTTGGGATCCCAAATTTTCCGTCTCCTCAGTTTTTGGGGGTTCCCAAATTTCAGAATTCCCCAAATTTTGGGATCCCAAATTTCAGAATTCCCCAATCTTTGGGATCCCAAACTTCAGAATTCCCCAAATTTTGGGTTCCCAAATTCCAAAATAAATTCCCCCAAAATTTTTTGGGATCCCAAATTTTCCGTCTCCTCAGTTTTTGGGGTTCCCAAATTTCAGAATTCCCCAAATTTTGGGATCCCAAATTTCAGAATTCCCCAATCTTTGGGATCCCAAACTTCAGAATTCCCCAAATTTTGGGATCCCAAATTTCAGAATTCCCTCAATCTTTGGGATCCCAAACTTCAGAATTCCCCAAATTTTGGGTTCCCAAATTCCAAAATAAATTCCCCCCAATTTTTCGGGATCCCAAGTTTTCCGTCTCCTCAGTTTTTGGGGTTCCCAAATTTCAGAATTCCCCAAATTTTGGGATCCCAAATTTCAGAATTCCCAAATTTTGGGTTCCCAAATTTCAGAACTCCCCCAAAATTTTGGGACCCCAAATTCCAAAATAAATTCCCCCAAAATTTTTGGGATCCCAAATTAAAAGGCCCCCAAATTTTTTTTGGGGGATCCCAAATTCCAAAATTCCCCCCAAATTTTTTGGGATCCCAAATTTTCAGGCTCCCCCCAATTTTTGGGGTTCCCAAATTTCAGAATTCCCCAATTTTTGGGGTTCCCAAATTTTAAGGATCCCCCAATTTTTGGGATCCCAAATTTCAGAACTCCCTCAAATTTTGGGAATCCCAAATTTAAAGGCCCCAAATTTTGGGGGTTCCCAAATTTCAAATTCCCCCCAAATTTTGGATCCCAAATTTCAGAACTCCCCAATTTTTGGGGCTCCCAAATTTTCAGGCTCCCTCCAAATTTTGCGATCCAATTTTTGGGGTTCCCAAATTTCAGAATTCCCCAAATTTTTGGGACCCCAAATTCCAAAATAAATTCCCCCAAATTTTTCGGGATCCCAAGTTTTCCGTCTCCTCAGTTTTCGGGGTTCCCAAATTTCAGAATTCCCCAAATTTTGGGATCCCAAACTTCAGAATTCCCCAAATTTTGGGACCCCAAATTCCAAATAAATTCCCCCAAATTTTTCGGGGATCCCAAGTTTTCCGTCTCCTCAGTTTTCGGGGTTCCCGGGTTTTTGGGGTTCCCGATTTCGGGGGTCTCTCAGGTCACCGCTGGGAACTCCGCCCGACGCACCTGGGGGGGGACAGGGGGGAGGTCACCCAAATTTTGGGGTCCCTTTTTGGGGTCCCTCCCCCATTTTTGGGGTCCCTCCCCCATTTTTGGGGTCCCTTTTTGGGGTCCCTCTCCCCCATTTTTGGGGGTCCCTCCCCATTTTTGGGGTCCCTTTCTGGGGTCCCTTCCCCCATTTTTGGGGTCCCTCCCCCATTTTTGGGGTCCCTCCCCATTTTTGGGGTCCCTTTTTGGGGTCCCTCCCCATTTTTGGGGTCCCTCCCCATTTTTGGGGTCCCTTTTTGGGGTCAATTTTTGGGGTCCCTCCCCATTTTTGACGTCCCTTTTTGGGGTCGGTTTTTGGGGGTCCCCTCCCCCCATTTTGGGGTCCCTTTTGGGGTCCATCCCCCATTTTTGGGGTCCCTCCCCCATTTTTGGGGGTCCCCCCCATTTTTGGGGCCCTTTTTGGGGTCGGTTTTTGGGGTCCCTCCCCCCAATTTTGGGGTCGGTTTTTTGGGGGTCCCTCCCCATTTTTGGGGTCGGTTTTTGTGGTCGGTTTTTGGGGTCCCTCCCCATTTTTGGGGTCCCTTTTTGGGGTCCCCTCCCCTCATTTTTGGGTGTCCCCCCCATTTTTGGGGTCCCTTTTCTGAGATCCCCTCCCTCATTTTTGGGGTCCCTCCCCCATTTTTGGGGTTTCCCCCCATTTTTGGGGTCCCCTTTTTGGGGTCGGTTTTTGGGGTCCCTTTTCTGAGACCCCCTCCCCCCGTTTTTGGGGTCCCTCCCCTCATTTTTGGGGTCCCTCCCCCATTTTTGGGGTCCCTTTGTGGGGTCAATTTTTGGGGTCCCTCCCCATTTTTGACGTCCTTTTTGGGGTCGGTTTTGGGGGTCCTCCCCCCATTTTTGGGGTCCCTTTTTGGAGGGGGGTCCCTCCCCATTTTTGGGGTTCCTTTTTGGGGTCCCTCCCCCATTTTTGGGGGTCCCCCCCCATTTTGGGGTCCCTCCCCCATTTTTGGGGTCCCTTTTTGGGGTCCCTCCCCCATTTTTGGGGTCCCTCCCCCATTTTTGGGGGTCCCTCCCCCCATTTTTGGGGTTAATTTTTGGGGTCCCTCCCCATTTTTGGGGCCCCTTTTTGGGGTCAATTTTTGGGGTCCCTCCCCATTTTTGACGTCCCTTTTTGGGGTCGGTTTTTGGGGGTCCCTCCCCCCATTTTTGGGGTCCCTCCCCCCATTTTTGGGGGTTCCTCCCCCATTTTTGGGGTCCCTTTTTGGAGGGGGGTCCCTCCCCCATTTTGGGGTTCCTTTTTGGGGTCCCTCCCCCCATTTTTGGGGTCCCCCCCATTTTGGGGGTCCCTCCCCATTTTTGGGGTCCCTTTTTGGGGTCGGTTTTTTGGGGTCCCTCCCCATTTTTGGGGGTCCCTTTTTGGGGTCGGTTTTTGGGGGTCCCTCCCCCCAATTTTGGGGTCAATTTTTGGGGTCCCTCACCATTTTTGGGGTCCCTTTTTGGGGTCAGTTTTGGGGTCCCTCCCCCCATTTTTGGGGTCGGTTTTTGGGGTCCCTCCCCATTTTTGGGGTTAATTTTTGGGGTCCCTCCCCCCATTTTTCGGGTCGGTTTTTGGGGTCCCTCCCCATTTTGGGGTCCCTTTTGGGGTCGGTTTCTGGGGGTCCCTCCCCATTTTTGGGGTCCCTTTTTTGGGTCGGTTTTTGGGGGTCCCTCCCCCCATTTTTGGGGTTAA
This sequence comes from Melospiza melodia melodia, assembly GCF_035770615.1. Taxonomy (NCBI): domain Eukaryota; kingdom Metazoa; phylum Chordata; class Aves; order Passeriformes; family Passerellidae; genus Melospiza; species Melospiza melodia. The sequence continues at coordinate 136,155 of NW_026948502.1, read as the reverse complement.
TTTTTGGGGTCCCTCCCCCCATTTTTGGGGTCGGTTTTTGGGGTTCCCCCCCCGTTTTTTGGGGTCCCTTTATGGGGTCAGTTTTGGGGGTCCCTCCCCCATTTTTGGGGTTAATTTTTTGGGGTCCCTCCCCATTTTTGGGGTCGGTTTTTGTGGTCGGTTTTTGGGGTCCCTCCACATTTTTGGGGGTCCCTTTTTGGGTCCCTCCCCATTTTTGGGGTTAATTTTGGGGTCCCTCCCCCCATTTTTGGGTCGGTTTTTGGGGTCCCTCCCCATTTTTTGGGATTGGTTTTTGGGGTCTCTCCCCATTTTTGGGGTTAATTTTTGGGGTCCTTGCCCCCATTTTTGGGGTCGATTTTTGGGGGTCCTCCCCCATTTTTGGGGGCCCTTTTTGGGGTCCCTCCCCATTTTTGGGGTCCCTTTTTGGGGTCGGTTTTTGGGGTCCCTCCCCCCAGTTTTGGGGTCCCTCCCCCCATTTTTGGGGTCCCTCCCCTCATTTTTGGGGTCGGTTTTTTGGGGGTTTCCCCCATTTTTGGGGTCCCTCCCCTCATTTTTGGGGTCCCTCCCCATTTTTGAGGTCCCTTTTTGGGGCTAATTTTTGGGGTCCCTCCCCCCATTTTTGGGGCCCTTTTTGGGGTCAATTTTTGGGGGTCCCTCCCCCCAATTTTGGGGTCAATTTTTGAGGTCCCTCACCATTTTTGGGGTCCCTTTTTGGGGTCAGTTTTGGGGTCCCTCCCCCCATTTTTGGGGTCCCTTTTTGGGGTCCCTCCCCATTTTTGGGGTCCCTTTTTGGGGTCAGTTTTGGGGGTCCCTCCCCATTTTGGGGTCGTTTTTTGGGGGTCCCTCCCCATTTTTGGGGTCCCATTTTGGTGTCGGTTTTTGGGTCCCTCCCCCCAATTTTGGGGTCGGTTTTTGGGGTCCCTCCCCATTTTTGGGGTCCCTTTTCAGGGTTAATTTTTGGGGCCCCTCCCCCCATTTTTGGGGTCGGTTTTTGGGGGTCCCTCCCCATTTTTGGGGTCCCTTTTTGGGGTCGGTTTTTTGGGGTCCCCTCCCCCCATTTTTGGGGCCCTTTTGGGGTTAATTTTTGGGGTCCCTCCCCCCATTTTTGGGTCGGTTTTTGGAGGTCCCTCCCCATTTTTTGGGGTCGGTTTTTGGGTCCCTCCCCATTTTTGGGGTTAATTTTTGGGGTCCCTCCCCCCATTTTTGGGGTCGGTTTTTGGGGTCCCTCCCCATTTTTGGGGTCCCTTTTTTGGGTCGGTTTTTGGGGGTCCCTCCCCCCATTTTTGGGGTTAATTTTTGGGGTCCCTCCCCCCATTTTTGGGATTGGTTTTTGGGGGGTCCCTTCCCGTTTTTGGGGTCGGTTTTTGGGGTCGGTTTTTGGGGGTCCCTCCCCATTTTTGGGGTTAATTTTTGGGGTCCCTCCCCATTTTTGGGGTCCCATTTTGGTGTCGGTTTTTGGGGTCCCTCCCCATTTTTGGGGTCCCTTTTTGGGGTTCCTCCCATTTTTGGGGTTAATTTTGGGGGTCTCTCCCCCCATTTTGGGGTCGGTTTTTGGGGTTCCCCCCCCGTTTTTTGGGGTCCCTTTTTGGGGTCGGTTTTTGGGGGTCCCTCCCCATTTTTGGGGTCCCCTTTGGGGGTCTCTCCCCTCATTTTTGGGTCCGTTTTTGGGGGTCCCCCCCTGTTTTTGGGGTTTATTTTTGGGTCCCTCCCCCCATTTTTGGGGTCCCTTTTTGGGGTTAATTTTTGGGGTCCCTCCCCGTTTCTGTGGTCGGTTTTTGGGGGTCCCTCCCCATTTTTGGGGTCCCTTTTTGGGTTTAATTTTTGGGGTCCCTCCCCCCATTTTTGGGGTCGGTTTTTTGGGGGTCCCTCCCCATTTTTGGGGTCCCCTTTGGGGGTCTCTCCCCTCATTTTTGGGTCCGTTTTTGGGGGTCCCCCCCGGTTTTTTGGGGTCCCTTTTTTGGGTCGGTTTTTGGGGGTCCCTCCCCATTTTTGGGGTCCCTTTTTGGGGTCAGTTTTGGGGGTCCCTCCCCATTTTTGGGTCGGTTTTTGGGGGTCCCTCCCCATTTTTGGGGTCCCTCCCCGTTTCTGTGGTCGGTTTTTGGGGGTCCCTCCCCCCAATTTTGGGGTCGGTTTTTGGGGTCCCCCCCCCGTTTTTTGGGGTCCCCTCACCTGGCTGACGCTGATCTCCTCCAGGGGGGGTTGGGGGCTCTGGGGGGGCAGCTCGGGGGGGGCTCGGGGGGTCCCCCCCACCCCAAATCCCCCCCCTGGTTCTGGAAGTTTCCGACCACGCACGTGACCTGGGGGAGGGGCGGAATTGGGGATTTGGGGGATTTTGGGGGAATTTTGGGGGGAATTTGGGGGGGATTTTGGGGGGGATTTTGGGGATTTGGGGGATTTTGGGGGGGATTTGGGGGATTTTGGGGGGATTTTGAGGAATTTTTGGGGAATTTGGGGAATTATGGGGAATTTGGGGGGATTTGGGGGAATTTTGGGGAATTTTTGGGGGAATTTGGGGGAATTATGGGAATTTGGGGGGATTTTGGGGGAATTTTGGGGGGAATTTGGGGGAATTTGGGGGGATTTTGGGGGGATTTTGGGGATTTGAGGGAATTTTGGGGGAATTTGGGGGAGATTTTGGGGGGATTTTGGGGATTTGAGGAAATTTGGGGGGACTTTGGGGGGGATTTGGGGGAATTTGAGGGGATTTTGGGGGGGATTTGGGGGAATTTTTGGGGAGAATTTGGGAGGATTTGAGGGAATTTTGGGGAGTTTTTTGGGGGAATTTGGGGAATTTTGGGGGAATTTTGGGGGGATTTGGGGGGATTTGAGGGGAATTTTGGGGAATTTTTGGGGAAATTTGGGGGAATTTTTGGGGAGAATTTGGGGGGATTTGGGGGAATTTTGGGGGGAATTTGGGGGAATTTTTGGGTGGAATTTTGGGGGATTTTTTCGGGATTTTTTGGGGGTTTTTTCGGATTTTTTGAGATTTTTTTCAGGGATTTTTTCAGGGATTTTTTCAGGGATTTTTCAGGGTGATGTTTGGGATTTTCTCACAGGAAGGCGGCGATGGCGGAGCCGCACAGGAACCCGGGGATGGTTTTGGAGTGGAATTTTGGGGGATTTTTTCGGGATTTTTCGGGATTTTTTCAGGATTTTTTTGGATTTTTTTCGTGATTTTTTGGGGAATTTTTCGGGATTTTTTGGGGATTTTTTTGGGAATTTTTTCAGGGATGTTTTGGGGTGATTTTTTTGGGATTTTCTCACCAGGAAGGCGGCGATGGCGGCGCCGCACAGGAACCCGGGGATGGTTTTGGAGTGGAATTTTGGGGGATTTTTTCGGGATTTTTTCAGGATTTTTTTGGGATTTTTTTCGGGATTTTTTCGGGATTTTTTGGGGAATTTTTCGGATTTTTGGGGGAATTTTTCGGGATTTTTTGGGGAGTTTTTGGGGATGTTTTGGGGAATTTTTTCAGGGATGTTTTGGGGTGATTTTTTTGGGATTTTCTCACCAGGAAGGCGGCGATGGCGGTGCCGCACAGGAAGCCCCCAGGACCCCCCCCCAGCTGTTGCGGTGCTCGGCCACGCGCAGCGCCCCCAGCAGGAACGGGGGGGCCGCGAACCCCAAAAACGGCCGCGGGCTTGGCCAGGCGGGAACCCCCACCCCGCCAGGCCAGGGTCACGTACAGCTGCAACGGGGGAACGGAGAGAATTAGCCCAAAAAATACCAAAAAATCCAAAAAAAACACCCAAAAAATACCCCAAAAATACCCCAAAAACTGCCCCCACCCCGCCAGGCCAGGGTCACGTACAGCTGCAACGGGGAACGGAGAGAATTAGCCCAAAAAATACCAAAAAATCCCCAAAAAACCACCCCAAAATACCCCAAAAATATCCCAAAAACCACCCCAAAATACCCCAAAAACTGCCCCAAAAATAGCCTAAAAACAGCCCAAAAATACCACAAAAATACCCCAAAAACTTCCCCAAAAATACCCAAAAATACCCCAAAAACTGCCCCCACCCTGCCAGGCCAGGGTCACGTACAGCTGCAAGGGGAACGGAGAGAATTAGCCCAAAAAATACCAAAAAATCCAAAAAAAACACCCAAAAAATACCCCAAAACTGCCCCCACCCCGCCAGGCCAGGGTCACGTACAGCTGCAACGGGGAACGGAGAGAATTAGCCCAAAAAATACCAAAAATCCCCCAAAAACCACCCCAAAATACCACCAAAAATATCCCAAAAACCACCCCCAAAATACCCACAAACTGCCCAAAAATAGCCTAAAAACAGCCCCAAAATACCACAAAAATACCCCAAAAACTTCCCCAAAAATACCCCAAAAACTGCCCCCACCCTGCCAGGCCAGGGTCACGTACAGCTGCAAGGGGGAACGGAGAGAATTAGCCCAAAAAATACCAAAAAATCCAAAAAAAACACCCAAAAAATACCCCAAAACTGCCCCCACCCCGCCAGGCCAGGGTCACGTACAGCTGCAACGGGGAACGGAGACAATTAGCCCAAAAAATACCAAAAAATCCCCCAAAAAACCACCCAAAATACCCCAAAAATATCCCAAAAACCACCCCCAAAATACCCCACAAACTGCCCCAAAAATAGCCTAAAAACAGCCCCAAAATACCACAAAATACCCCAAAAACTTCCCCAAAAATACCCCAAAAACTGCCCCCACCCTGCCAGGCCAGGGTCACGTACAGCTGCAACGGGGGAACGGAGAGAATTAGCCCAAAAAATACCCCAAAATCCAAAAAAAACACACCCCAAAAATAGCCCAAAAACTGCCCCCCACCCCGCCAGGCCAGGGTCACGTACAGCTGCAATGGGGAACGGAGAGAATTAGCCCAAAAAATACAAAAAAATACCCCAAAAACACCCCAAAAATATCCCAAAAACACCCCAAAAATACCCCAAAAACTACCCCCAAAAATACCCCAAAAACCACCCCCAAAATACCCTAAAAACTTCCCCAAAAATACCTGAAAAACTGCCCCAAAAACACCCAAAAACTGCCCCAAAAATACCCCAAAAACTTCCCCAAAAATAACCCAAAACTGCCCCCACCCCGCCAGGCCAGCGTCACGTACAGCTGCAACGGGGGAACGGAGAGAATTAGCCCAAAAAATACAAAAAATACCTCAAAATCAAAAAAAAACACCGAAAAGTACCCTAAAAATACCCCAAAAACCACCCCCAAAATACCCCAAAAAATACCCCAAAACTGCCCCAAAAACACCCCAAAAACACCCCAAAACTGCCCCAAAAACTGCCCCAAAATAGCCCAAAAACTACCCCAAAAATACCCCCAAAATACCCCAAAAAATACCCCAAAAATACCCCAAAAACTGCCCCCAAAATACCCCCAAATACCCCAAAAACTGCCCCGAAACTGCCCAAAAATACCCCAAAAATACCCCAAAACTACCCCCAAAATACCCTAAAAATACCCCAAAAACTGCCCCAAAAATACCCCAAAAACTGCCCCAAAAATACCCTATAAACTCCCCCAAAAAACCAAAAAAAACCCCCAAAACCCCAAAAAACCCCAAAATCCCCAAATTCACCCCAAACTCACCCCGGCGTAGGCCCCGAGCGCCGCCTCCTTGCAGGGGAAATCCCTGCGACCCCAAATGGACCCCAAATCCCCCCAAAACTCCTCTAAACCCCAATAAATCCTAAATAAACCCAAAATAAATCGCAATAAACCCCAAATAAATCCAAATAAATCCAAATAAACCCAAATAAATCCAAATAAATCCCATATAACCCTCACATATAACCCCCATATAACCCGCTAATAAAGCGCTATAAACCCCAAATAAACGCAGATAAATCCTAAATAAACCTCTATAAACCCCAAATCACCCAAATAAATCCTAAATAACCCCATATAAACCCCATATAAACCCCAAATAACCCTCTACAAACCCCAAATAAACCCCAAATAAATAGCAACAAATCCCAACTAAATCCATATAAACCCCCAAATAATCCCGTATAAACCCCAAATAATCCCATATAAACCCCAGTAACCCCCAAATCCCCTATAAACCTCACCCAAACACCCCAAAAAAAACCCCCAAAAAATCAAAATAACCCCAAAAAACCCCAAATTCACCCCAAAATATATCAAAACCTCACCCCGGCGAAGGCCCCGGCGTAGGCCCCGAGCGCCGCCTCCTTGCAGGGGAAATCCCTGCGGGCCGCGGCCACGGCCGGGGGGTCCCCGGAGCAGGGGGAGCCCCCCGGGGGCACGAAGCGGGGAGGGGTCCCCAAGGGGGTCCCGGGGGTCCCTCCGGGGGTCCCCGATGGGGTCCCGGGGGTCCCCCGGGGGTCGCCCCGCAGCCCAGAGCGCTGTAATTGGGGCGGCACACGGCCAGGAAATGCGGGGCGGGGGTGCCCAGCACCACCTGGCCCGCGTTGGCGAAAATGCCGTGGCCAGCAGGCCGAAGGAGAACACGCCTGGGGAGGGGGGAAATGGGGTGAAAAATGGGGATTTTGGGGTTTTTGGAGAGAAAAATGGCGAATTGGGGGAAAAAATGGCGATTTTTTGGGGGTAAATATGAGGGGTTTGGGGGGTAAAATGAGATTTGGGGCGGCACACGGGCAGGAAATGCGGGGCGGGGGTCCCCAGAAGGAAAATGGCCGTGGCCAGCAGGCCGAAGGAGAACACGCCTGGGAGGGGGGGAAATGGGGTGAAAAATGGGGATTTTGGGTAAAAATGGAGGTTTTGGGGGGTAAAAGGGCTGTTTGGGGAAAAAAAAAGGGGATTTTTGGGGAAAAATTTGGAATTTTCGGGGGGAAAATTGGGGATTTTGTGGTGAAAAGCAGGACTTTGAAGGGGTGGGGAAAGTGGGATTTTTGGGGAGAATTTATGAGGAGAAAATGGCGATTTTTGAGGGAGAATAATGGGATTTTTGAGGGAAAATGGGATTTTCGGAGGTAAATATGAGGGTTTTGGGGGGTAAAATGAGATTTGGGGCGGCACACGGGCAGGAAATGCGGGGCGGGGGTCCCCAGCACCACCTGGCCCGCGTTGGCGAAGATGGCCGTGGCCAGCAGGCCGAAGGAGAACACGCCTGGAGGGGGGGGAAATGGGAAATTTTTGGGGTGAAAAATGGGGATTTAGGGGTTTTTGGAGAGAAAAATGGCGAATTGGGAGAAAAAATGGCGATTTTTTGGGGTAAATATGAGGGTTTTGGGGGGTAAAATGAGATTTGGGGCGGGGGTCCCCAGGACCACCTGGCTGTGGGAAATGGCCGTGGCCAGCAGGCCGAACGACAACACACCTGGGGAGGGGGGAAATGGGAAATTTTGGGGTGAAAAATGGGGATTTAGGGGTTTTTGGAGAGAAAAATGGCGAATTGGGGAGTGAAAATGGGATTTTTTGGGGGTAAATATGAGGGTTTTGGGGGGTAAAATGAGATTTGGGGCGGCACAAGGGCAGGAAATGCGGGGCGGGGGTCCCCAAAAGGAAAATGGCCGTGGCCAGCAGCCGAAGGAGAACACGCCTGGAGGGGGGGAAAATGGGGTGAAAAATGGGGATTTTGGA